>NC_056725.1:1280892071-1280999571 GCF_019279795.1 Protopterus annectens
GAGGGTTACTAACTTCCCAACTTCCCATAAGACAAAAACAAGGTTGCAACCATTTTTCAAACATAGACATGAGAAGAAAAGGAAACATTATGAAAACAAAAATAAAATGCTGCTGTAGTTTCTTATACACATAGATGTCCAGTACTGAAGACAACCCCAAAGATATATGCCAGGTAAAAGCCGACGTACTCACAGGAAGCATACACACTTATACACTGTCACAAATGCTGTTGTATACGATGTTAATGACTCAAAAGTCATTAATGGAAGTAAGACTGAAGCCTTATCCATCCAACACGAGGGTCTAACTATCAGTGTGCCACACTACAAAGATATCCTTCAACAATCTGTCAGGCTATAGTAACTCTGCACATAAGACCATAACAGTTAGGACTAAAGACAACACTATTCTCATGTCCACAACAATAGATCTGCAACCACTTGCACCCCCATGAGCACATCTCACACTGCCCACACACCTGCACAATGAAATTTGGGACTTCCTCTCCATCATATAAACACACACAAACCAATTTACTATAACATTTGCAATGAAGAGAGATGGTCAGATATAATGTTCAGAAACATTACAAGTGACAGCACTTAAAGTCCTTGACTGGATGCTGTTTTTGCTGTCTTAACAGTTGGACAATGGATTGCATAGTATATGGCTGAAAGAAAAAGGATAAAAACTCATACAAAACACACAAAGATCATTACTATGGCACTAATTTTGTTTTATTTTTTGCTTCTGTTATGGTTATCAGGCACACAACTACTGGACAGACAATAAAACACTTTCTAGGGCTGATTGTACTCTGGATGTCAGTGAAATAATAATATACTAGACAGACAGATGAGAAGCACCTTGAAACTCTGAATGTGTCATAAATCTACTAAATGAACACAAGCTTTGATAAAAATGACAAAAATAAGACTGTTTAAAGGTAGGGCTGTGCTCCATGGTTTAAAGATTTTTAAGAATGGACTGCATAAAATAACAAATACATCTAAAGCATTTGCCACAACCTAGAATGGTGGTTCAAACTTCACCACTTCCCTGAACTGAAAATGTATTACTAGATGTTCCTCCAGGATCTAGCAGCAACACTCCAGGTACTAGTTAACAATCATTAGCAAATTCAGAAAAGTTAGAGTGAAGTGTACAACTCACGATAACTTCTTAGAATTCAGAGACAGCCCTGCTCAATGCTTTTGCATGATCACATGCAGCACTGCGGCCATACTATATGCTATTGAGACACGGGGGGTATATGCTTATTAGCCATGTGCTCTCTTCTTAGGCATTTATACAAGAGAATCGCTCGGCTGAGTAACTTAGCATGGCTGGTACTGGCTGCTCATGGTGCTGAAAACAGACAAAAGACCATGTTCATCCATCTCAGTAGCACTAAGTGCTGGGGAGTTCAGGGGTCATGTAGTGTTAGGGAATATGTGAGTATGTGTATGTGAAGGGCTGCATGTGTGTGAGTGTATATGTGAGGATGTCTTTGTCTGGGAGGTGGCAGCAGGGGGGTTAGTTACTAGACCGTTAGGTGTGTGTATGGAATGAATGTGTGTGTGTGTGTGAGAGAGAGAGAGAGAGTGTGTCTGTGTGTGTGTGTGTGTATAAAGACTGGGGTAGCTGTCATACTTCTATATCCCTTTAAACTAATGAGCAAAGCCTGCAATGCTGGGATGTGGGACAACTAGCCACCAGGGATAAGTATAAAAATGTTGATCAGTAGGGATCACTAGTAACCATGGATAACTCTAAGTACATGGGACTGGAGAACAGTAGCCACCAGGAGTAACCTTTATCATCATGCTTTAACAGCAACTACACATAACATTGGGTGGGGGAACCAGTAGGCACCAGAGGAAACTCTGAAGATGTGGGCTGGAGGGATCACTACACACCAGGGATACTCTACATAGCATGCTATAAAAACGCTAAATTAAAAAAATGGTGCAGGGAACCATTAGACACCAGGGATACTACAAGTACTGTGCCTTTGAGGCACTAAAAGGGATTCGAACCATGTACCCTCCCACTTTGGATATTAATCCTCTCTGCCATTACTAGATCAGGGAATGCAATATAATAAACAATAACACACAAATAAATCAGACACAAACAGGGGGGAAAGGATCCAGACCCTGCACCCTTGCCACAATAAACCTTAGCACTAATTCACTGCACTAAGTTAGTGCAGCAATTTTTTTACATACAAGGAGGATCTTAAGTATTATTCAATGTCTGCAACAGTTCATGACTTGCAAGAAAGAGGGACAGGGAAAGTACAGTTGTGTACACTTAACATAAATGTAGATGTTCGAGTGCATTCACTGTTGCAGTCATTACATTTGGGTTATCCTGCCAGGGGTAGACCTCAGTCAGCCCAAATACCAGAGGCTTGGTATTTTTGCTTTGGTTGCTGTCACTCCAGGACTGACGTCAGGTCGTCAGTGGTATAAAATCAGTCAGCCGACGCCATTACATCAGTTTTTCTTGCCCTGTCAGAAGCACCAAATAGGGAGCTAGGTTATGGTGGAAGAACACCATCAGTAGAAAGTAAATATCAAAAATCCTTGTAAGGAGAGAGAGACAAGGGGGATGGAGGGAGGGAAATCAGGACTGCAACAATGAATACACTCGAACATCTACATTTATGGTAAAGTGTACACAACTGTGCTATGTTCTTCATGTTTCACTGTTGCAGTCACATTTGGGTTGATTCCCAAAGCTGGAGAAAAGGGTAGAGGCAGTCAAGAAGACTGGGGGCTGGCTAGGATGCCCTGCAAGTCTGCGGTGGCATAGCCTGCCCTGGATTTGAAGAAAGAGGCAGGTGGTAATGCTTGGTGAAGGTATGAACAGATGTCCATGTTGTAGCCTCCAGGATGTCCCTGGTGGGGACCCCTCTGAGAAAAACTGCAGAAGTGGAGGTTGCTCTAGTGGAATGTGCCCTAACCCCCTTTGGGGGTGGTTTCCCATGCTGTTTGTAGCAGAAATGCATGCAGTGTGCTATCCATTTGAAGATTGTTTGTTTGGATATGGCCTTGCCCTCTGCCCCTGCAGTGAAGCTGACTAGCAATTGATCGGGTTTTCTAAAAGATTTAGTCCTGTCCAGGTAGGATCTGAGCTGTCTGTGCACACCTAGAGAGTGCAGAATCATCTCCCCCTTGTTTTGTGGGTTAGGGAAAAAGGGGGCAAATTAATGGATTGGTTTAGTGCCACACTGGACACCACTTTAGGCATGAAGGATGGGTTAGTCCTGAGGGAGACCCTGTCAGCATGGAAAATGATGAAGGGCTCTACAGCAATAAGTGCTTGTAGCTCTGATGCTCTTCTAGCTGAAGTGATGGCCAGAAGCAAGGCTGTCTTCCAAGAGAGAAATTTTAACTCTGCTGAAGCTAGAGGTTCAAAGGGAGGCAGGGAGAGCTTTTCCAATGCAAAGTTAAAGTCCCAATCTGGGGTAGGAGCTCTTCTGGGTGGCCTCACATTGTTAGCCCCTCTTAGGAACTGTTTGATGAGAGGGTGTGAGAAAAGAGGTGGCTCTGTGCTGAAATGAGCAGAGATGGCTGAGGCATGAGTTTTAATAGAAGAGAAGGATAGACCCCTGTGCAGTAGGTTGCCAAGTAATCCAGGATGAGAGGTAGGGAGGGCTGTGCCGTTCTGGCTCCCTTAGCCTGGATCCAGGTGCAAAACCTTTTCCACTTGTCAGCATAAGATTTTCTAGTGCTGGGGCACCTGGCCTCACATATAACATCTAGAACTTGTTTGCTTAGACTGGCAGCTTGAGGAGAGGTCAGGGAATAAGCCAGGCTGCCAGGTTGAGGGTCTGTAATTGGGGATGCATGAATTCTCCATTCCTCTAGGTTAGGAGTGTTGGGATCTGAGGTAGGTGCCATGGTGGCAGGGATGACAGGCCGTACATCAGTGGGTACCAGTGCTGGGATGGCCAGTCTGGGGCAATCAGGATTGTTCTCGTTTTTTCCTCCCTTACTTTGAGTAGTACCCTTGAAATGAGTGGTAGAGGGGGAAATGCATACACCGAGATGTTTACCCACTGGAAGGATACAGCATCCACTTTATAGGCCTTGCTGTGAGGTTCCCTGGTGCAGAATTTATTGAGCTGATTGGAGTGGGAGGCAAAGAGGTCAATCCTCGGGGTGCCCCACTTCTGGGTTATAAGGGTGAAGGTTATGTGGTTTAGCTGCCACTTGTGTGGATCTAGCAGGTTTCTGCTTAGGTTGTCTGCCAGAGAGTTTAAAGAGCCTGGTAGAAATTGTGCTAACAGGTGTAGTTGCATGGCTGAGGCTGTCTGCCAAAGGGTCATGGTGAGCATGCACAGAGGATAAGAGTGAGTCCCTCCCTGCTTGTTGATATACCACATCACTGTAGTGTTGTCTGTTTTGATCAGTAGAGGCCCCGGGGAGAGTAGGGGTCTGAAAGCTGTCAGGGCGTGCTGAACAGCTAACATCTCTTTTTGGTTGATGTGCAGATGTATTTGATTTGGGCTCCATTGGCCCTGAATACACTTGCCACCCAGGTGAGCCCCCCAGGCATAGTCTGATGCGTCTGTGGTGAGGGTCTGGGCGGCGTGGTGTTGTGAGAAGGGAAGTCCCTTGTTGTGGTAGCATGCTGCTGCTCACCAAAGAAAATCTTTCCTTAGACAAGGTATCATTGGTATAAGAGTTTTCAGGTCTTGAGTGCTGACACCAAAGGCTTTTTAGGTACCATTGTAGTTTCCTCATATGCAGTCTGGCATATGGAATGAGTAGAATGCAAGAGGCCATGAACCCTGGGGCTTGCAAGATTTTCCTTGCAGATAACTGGGTCCTGGTGGCTAGTTGAGAGAAGTAGGCTGTCAGGTAGGCTTGTTTTTTCTGGAGTAAGGAATGCCATCTGGGATGCTGTGTCCAGGCTTGCTCCCAGGAATACAATTTTTTGTGTGGGGACTAGTTTGGATTTCTTTTCGTTGATAGTATACCCCAAGGGAGGTCAGTAGGTCCTTTACAAAGGTCAGGTGCTGTAACAGCTTTCCCTGACTGTCTGCCTGAATCAAGCATTCAGCTAAATATGGGTAAATTTGAATATTTTTTTGTCTGCAAAAAGCAATGGTGGGAGCCAGACATTTTGTGAAAAATCTAGGAGCGGTAGATAAGCCAAAGGGAAGTGCAGAGAACTGAAAGTGCATTGATCCTGCCCTGAAAAGTACAGTTTTGTACCTACCATAAATGTAGATGTTCGAAGATCCACATTGCTGCAGTCCTTACTTATGGGTAGTCCGCTGTCCTCGGTCGGCCCGAATACCAAAGTATTAGGCTGACGTCGGTCATGGGCGCTTAGATCTGACATCAGAGCATCAGGGTATAAAGGCGCATGACCGACGTCATATCCTCAGTCTTTTCTTGCCCCAGATGTCAGAAGGCCAAACCAGAAAGGCCACAGCCAAAAACAGAATACCTCCCAAAACATGCCCAACAACAACCATCACCTAAAGCATAACACCAAGTCTAACTACAGTGGGGAAGGAGGGAGGGTAAATTGGACTGCAGCAATGTGGATCTTCGAACATCTACATTTATGGTAGGTACAAAACTGTACTATGTTCTTCATCTCACATTGCTGCAGTCCTTACTTATGGGTAGAATCCCAAAGCAACGGGAAAGGGAGGATGGTAAAAATCATAAAGCATTAGGGGCGCTAAAATGCCCTGTAAAATTGCAGTGGCAAATCCAGCCCTAGACTTAGAATAAAGAGGAAGGTGGTAATGTTTAGAAAAGGTATGCACTGAACTCCAAGTAGCTGCCTCCAAAATGTCTTTGTAGCTACCCCCTTAGAAAGGCCGTAGAAGTAGCAGTAGCCCTAGTGGAATGAGGCCTGATTCCAGCAGGAATCTCCTTACCATGATGGGAATAACAGAAAGAAATACAAAACCCAATCCATTTAGAAATAGTTTGTTTTGAAACAGGTTTACCCTGCGAACCCAAAGCAAAAGAAACAAACAATTGCTGAGACTGTCTGAACTCCTTGGTTCTGCTCAAATAATAACGCAACTGCCTGTGAATATCCAAAGTATGCAAAATTTTCTCCCCTTTATTTTGGGGGTTTGCATAAAAAGTAGGCAAATGAATAGTTTGATTTAAGGCCACACTAGAAACCACCTTAGGCATAAAGGAAGGATTAGTACGCAAAGATACCCTATCCTTATGAAAAATCAGGAAAGGCTCCACTGCCATGAGGGCCTGTGATTCAGAAACCCTTCTTGCAGAGGTAATGGCCAACAAAAAAGCAGTTTTGCATGACAAATGCTTTAACTCGGCAGTAGCTGCAGGCTCAAAAGGTTGTAGAGTAAGTTTTCCAACACAAAATTGAGATCCCAAGCAGGAGTAGGAGCTCTACGTGGGGTCTTATATTCTTTGCCCTCTAAGAAATTGCTTAAACCAAGGATGAGAGAATAAAGGAGGGTCACAATCATAGTGAGCAGAAATGGCTGCAGCATGGACCTTTATTGAGGAGAAAGACAAACCCTTGTCCAATAACTCAGTAAGATATTGAAGAGCAACACTTAAATCAGGTTTGGAGACATCAAAGTCCTTTCCTTTGCTCCAAATAAAAATCTCCTCCATTTATCAGCGTAAACTTTCCTGGTACTAGGCCTCCTGGCCTCCAAAATAACATTCAAAACTTGTTGTGGAAGCTGAGACCCTCCAGAGTCTAAAACAGAATATGCCAGGCTGTTAGATGTAGAGACTGAATCTTGACATTGAGGAAGTGACTGTCCTCTTGTGACAAAAGGTGCGGAATCAAAGGCAGAGGCCATGGAGGTTCTTGTACTAAGCTCCTCAGTAGTGGGTACCAGTGTTGTCGAGGCCAATCCGGTGCTATCAAAATCATGGTTGGCTTGTCTTGTCTGGCCTTCAAGAGTACCTTGGGAAGAAGAGGCAGAGGTGGAAAGGCATATACATGCAGATTGTTCCAACTGAATGATAGAGCGTCCACCTTCCAAGCTGTGTGATGAAACATTTTTGTGCAAAACTTTGGCAACTGGTAATTTAGTGGAGAAGTGAACAGATCTATGTCTGGAGTTCCCCATAACACTGTCAACTGTTGAAATACATGAGGATCCAATTTCCACTCGTGAGGATCCACTATTTGTCTGCTCAATACATCTGCTAAGGAGTTCTGTGCTCCTGGTAGAAACCTTGCCTGAAGATTGAGGTGTAGATTGAGAGCAGTTTCCCACAGAATCATCGCTTGCCTGCAAAGAGGGTAAGAATGGGTTCCCCCTGCTTGTTGATGTACCACATGACAGTAGTGTTGTCTGTTTGAATCAACACCTGCCCTGGGTGAAGTAAATCTTTGAAAGCCATCAATGCAAACTGGACTGCTAACATTTCCTTCAAGTTGATATGCAAATGTTGGAGTTTGACAGGCCACGTGTTTTGCACCCATTTTCCATTGAGGTGTGCTCCCCAAGCCTTGTCCGAGGCATCTGTCGTTAGAATCTGACTCGCCTCTGGCCGGGTCACACAGAGTCCCTTGTTTAGGTGACATTCCTGAGCCCACCACAAAAACTCCTTCCGAATGCAAGGTATTATCTGAATGACAGTGTCTAGATCTTGGCAGTGCTGTGTCCATACATTTTTGAGATACCATTGAAGCTTCCTCATATGCAAATTGGCATTGGGAAGCACCAGAATACAAGATGCCATGAACCCCAAGGCTTGAAGGACTGTCCTTGCAGTCAGCCTGGACCGTAGAGACATTTGATGGAAATAAAGAGAAAGACTTCTTTGTTTGTCCGGGGTCAAAAAGGCCATCTGGGAAGCTGTATTCAGTCTCACACCCAGAAAGCACATGTCCTGAGAGGGTACTAGACTGGACTTTGTTTCATTCACAGAATACCCCAGGCATCTTAACACTGCCATCACATACTGTAGATGATGAAGAAGTTCGTCCTTTTCTTGTGCAATAATCAGGCAATCGTCCAAATAAGGATAAATCTGTATTCCTCTTAGTCTGAAAAATGCTATCACTGGAGCCAGAACCTTTGTGAACACTCTGGGCGCAGTAGATAAGCCAAAGGGCAATGCAGAGAACTGATAATGTAAATTTCCAGCCCGAAAACGCAGGTACCTCCTGCAACTGGGCCTGATAGGAACATGAAGGTAAGCCTCTTTGAGGTCCAGAGTAACCATCCAGTGATCTTTTCCCAACAGAGGTAAAAGTTGTTGTAAAGTCAGCATCTTGAACTTTGGAATGTCCAGGTAAGTGTTGAGGATAGATAAATCCAAAATTGGTCTCCACGTGTTCCCTTTCTTTGGAACTAGAAACAGGCGAGAATAAAATCCTAGGCCCACTTCTGACAGAGGAACTGGCTGTATAGCTCCTATTTGAAGAAGTAAAGAAATTTGTCTGTGAGCCTCTATCCTTTGCCGAGGAGGGCGTCTGGCATGCCTTTGAAAGGAGGCATGGTATGGAAATAGAACTTGTAACCTCGGTTTATAATGTCCAATACCCATTTGTCCTGGGTGACTAAATGCCAATTTTGCTTGAAAAGAGCCAACTTTCCTCCCAAAGGAGCTGCCAGGCAAGAAGAATCTGGCAGCTGAAAATGTAGGTCATTGGGCCTGTTTATGAAAGGACTGGCCCCTGCCCTCACCAGCAGATTGAGCAGGCGAACTCCATTGTCTCGGCCTGAAAGTACTCTGAGCTCTGCCCCTACCACGCCTAGATCTACCCCTAGACTGAGAATCAGAAGAAGGCGTCCACCCCTTAGTAGGCCAATTTCTACTAAACTTTGGAGGTTGTACCTGCAAAAATCTTTAACAGTCTGCATAGACTTAGCCTTGTCTTCCATTTTCTTTAAGACTGACTCCACAGGAGGACCAAACAAAACTTCAGACTGTAAAGGGGCATCCAGAATTCTAGACTTAACATGCTCAGACAAATTCTGATCCTTAAGCCAGGCGTGCCTACGAATAACTGAACCAGTGGCAGCCACCCTAGAAGAAGCCTGTAAAGCATCAAAACCACATTGCAAAGAGTGCTTACCCACCTGTTCAGAAACATGCACTAAATCCTGCAATTCTTTACACTCTATGCCCTCTGCCAAAGCATCCACTTTAGACCTTAGCTGAGAAAGGAGGAAATTCTGATACTTCAACATATGAAACTGGCAGTTCAAAGCTCTCATTGCTAAAGTAGAAGAGGTATACACCTTCTTACCCCATCTATCCAAAGCTCTAGCTTCCTTATCCAGAGGAACCGGATTCTTAACAACAGAGGCTCTAACACCCTTAGGCCCCTGACTAATAGTTTCTGGGTCCGCCCTAGGACTCTTATACAGATATTTATGAGCCTCAGGCACCCTGTAATACCTGTCCGGTTTAACTGGGGCAGGAGGCACAGAATCTGGATTAAGGGAAGCTTCCGAAAAAACATCTGAAACAACATCCAAAACCGGAGGTATAGCTAAGGGTCTATGCTGTGGTAAAACAAGAACTCCCTAAGTCTCTTCCGTGAATCAGAGTAATCCTGTCCCTCCCACTGAAAATGCTCCCTCATGGAATGCAGAGTTTCTGAAAATGAAAAATCCTCTGGAGGAGAAGCAGAAGGAGTGGAATCCTCTGCATCAGAATCAGAATAAGGAGGGAAATCTTGAATGTCTTCAGCAGAAGACTCTGAATCATCTGAGGCCTGTTCCAAACTTTCCAACTCTGGCTCCATCCTGGGCCTTTTATCAGGAGGGGGAATAGAACCTCTAATTAAAGTAATCAAATCCTCTGCCATTTTAAGCATGTGCTTTTTAGGCACAGACCCTGAAGAACCAGAACTGACACCAGAGGAAGGCAAGACAGACCTGCCCTTAGAAGGAGCCTTAGAAACAGTAGCAGAAGGCCTAACCACCTTAGGCATAGAAGGGAGAATAGTAACCTGAGAGGCCCCTTCCGTCTGACCTGTCTCCTGAGAGGCCACATCCTGTAAAATCAAAGTTCCCCCCTGGGACTCAACAGAAACTTCAGCCGGATCCACCTGTTCAGCTGTAGCTTCTAAAGGTCCGGCGTCCGAAACGGACGAATCATCCTGCCTAGGCTTTAAAGATTTGTCTTTGCGCTTCTTAGTAGAAGCAGGCGTCGGAACATCCGACGGCATATTATAATTACACCTCTTGCCAAAGACTAACCTAGCGCAATCTAACCTCCGTTTTATAGTGCGCTTATTAAACCTAGCACAAAACCGACACCCAACTACGTTGTGCTCCGGTCCCAAACAAGGAATACAAAGCGAGTGGTAATCCCTATGCGGTATCTGTTTCCCACAAGAAATACAATTATTCACTTTTTCTGACATCCGGTAAGTAACTGAGGCAAGAAAAAACAAAAATATTCCCCAACGGGGTACTTAGCCCAACTTGGTATCGGTCTGAAACTCCGAAAACGAAAAATTTCAGAACGCCGAATGGCACTTGCAACGCTGCTTCTACATCGGACCATGCGGCAAAAAAGACTGAGGATATGACGTCGGTCATGCGCCTTTATACCCTGACGCTCTGATGTCAGATCTAAGTGCCCATGACCGACATCAGCCTAATACTTTGGTATTCGGGCCAACCGAGGACAGCGGACTACCCATAAGTAAGGACTGCAGCAATGTGAGATGAAGAACATCACAGGTATTTCCTGCATGATTCCCTGATTGGGATGTGTAGGTAGGCCTCTTTTAGGTTTAGGTCGGCTAACCAAGCATCCTTCGAAAACATAGGTAGAAGCTGCTGGAGGGTGAGCATTTTGAATTTAGGTATCATCAGGAAGGTGCTTAGAATGGACAGATCGAGAATGGGGCATCATGTATCCTCTTTTCTGGATACCAGGAAGTGTCTGGAGTAGAAACCTTGGCCTATCTGTTCTGCAGGAACATGTTTTATTGCCCTCATGGGCAGCAAGGAAAGGATTTGCTTTTTGGCCTCTGGCCACTGGTTTGGGGGAAAATCTGGGAAACCTTCTGGGGTTGGCAGAGTGTGGAAATAAAATTTGTATCCCTGGGACACTATGTTGAGGACCCAGTGGTCGTTGGAATGGAGGCCCAGTTGTATAAGGTCTTCTGCCATTTTAAGCATTTGAGATTGAGGCAAGGAAGCAGGTGCCTGAGCTTGGGTCATTGTTTTTTTTGGGTGCGGTTCATACCCTGGGGTTGGCAGAGTGTGGAAATAAAATTTGTATCCCTGGGACACTATGTTGAGGACCCAGTGGTCGTTGGAATGGTGGCCCAGTTGTATAAGGTCTTCTGCCATTTTAAGCATTTGAGATTGAGGCAAGGAAGCAGGTGCCTGAGCTTGGGTCATTGTTTTTTTTGGGTGCGGTTCGTACCCTGGGTCTTAGAAACTTGGTTGTTTTCAAAAGAACTGAAGACGGAAAGAAGACGGTCTATGTCGAGAATCGGTAGTGCGAAGTACTTCCTGGGAAGCCGGTGCCTGCTCAGCGGCTCCAGATGGCTTACCGAAGCCATATCGGAATTCAAGGACTGAGAGCGAAAATATCTAGCTGCAATAAGGGCCCAACGACGTATAGTTCTGGTGTTGAATAAAAAACAAAAGTGACAGTGGGGGATGTCGTGGTCTGGGCCTAAACAGGTGACGCAGTAAGAATGAAAGTCTCGGTGTGGCATTTGCTTTCCACAGGCGAGACAATTGTTAACTTTTTCTGACATAGGTTAGAGCAAGAAAAAAGGATCCCCAATGGTGTGCTTAGCTTTAGAAGACTTCAATTCAGAAATGAAAATTCAGGTAGTAGCCAACCGGCACTCGTGCGAACTGCTTCTGCTTCGGGCTCCTCAGCAAAAAAGACTGAGGTAATGGCGTCGGCTGCCTGACTTTATACCACTGATGACCTGACGTCAGTCCTGGAGTGACAGCAACCAACGCAGAAATACTAAGCCTCTGGTATTCGGGCCGACTGAGGGCTACCCCTGGCAGGATAACACAAATGTGATGACTGTAACAGTGAAACAAGAACATTATTAAGCATACCTCTCAACACTGTAGCACAAGAAATCATGGCAAAGCCAAAATTAATGGTGAGATGAGATCATGAACAGATTTTAATCACTCCTCCTATAAGCTTAGAAAGTGACCAATATAACCGCTTTTGCAGTACCATGCAGTCACTGAAGGATATAAAATGTGAAACACTAGTGTTTTGGCATTAATGACAGAGAGTAATTATCCATGATTTATCAGGGCAACAAAAACTAGACATCGAAGAAATTCTGACAACACAGGAACAGGTATGGGGCATATGTATGTGTGTGTATTGTGTTTGGGAGACTGACTGGGAGGTGTCTGTGCTAACATGATGCAATGGCTACCACTGTTACTATCACAGAAAAGTGCTGATTAGAACTCACAGTAGTTAATGGCAATTTAGAAACTTGAAAATTAACCAATAATGAGGACTTTCCTTATTAAGCTAATGTGTTGCTGATTCACAAAATACCACATTGTGGAAATAGACCCTTTTTACCATAGCCCTTAATGGATATGGTGAGGGATCTTTCTGAATCCTAAGAGTATGTAGTTGGAATATCTATCTCTGAAAAAATTCTTTTTGTACTGTTCTGCTACTGTGTGTGTTCTGACAATGAATTATGTCACTACTACTTGAAAACAGGAATTAGTTTTAGCGAAAAATAAAATCTTAAATTGCCCACGCTTCACTTTGCACTCCACTTTCACATGCCATATTTTGTCCAGATCATATGTCACAGCCTGGTAAGTCTTTTTGTTATATACCTAAATATGAAAAATTATTTTTTATTGATCAGAATCAGGAACTCTGTGAAGATGCAAACTGGAAACTGTTTATAGAACTATATGCAATTTTCCAAGTGGTCTAATCCTGTTACAACTTAAGACCATGACAAACAACATTTATGCAGTTACCATAGTACTAGATCTTGATTATTCATGTATACATGGGTCAGCTACCACCAAGTGGCCCTGATCAGCATTCAGACCTCATCTCAAGGCTTGAGCTCCACCCCTGACTCTCTCTGTGCTTCCGACTTCGTCATCACTCATGCTCAGGGGCCAAAATACCCAGAACTAGGAGAAAACAGAAGAGGATAGGCCTTAGAAAGATCTACAAAGTCTGACACCAACATTTGGAAGAGGGAAGGAAGGTGAGTTTGTCGAAGTAGATGGAGAAAGATAATCAAGATCAAGTTTTATGGTAAGCATATAACTATTGTAGCCTGAATAATCTAGCCTACTTGCTTCAATACATAGGACAGAGTATCTAGCTAGACATCTTGGGGGGGGGGCATCATAACAGAATCCAATGGAGAATGGTGGTAACAAAGAAAGACTTTGTCCTGGAGATCACACCCAGCTAATAGTGTTTGTGAAAGTATGCCATGAAGTCCATATTACTGCAACACAAATATTACCTAAGGTGGAGTTTCTGAAGAAGGCAGATATGGTAGCCATGGATCTGGTAGAACATGCTTCAGTTCCAAAGGAACAGTTTTATTGAGAGAAACCTATATAAAGGACATACAGTCTGACAACCATTTGGACAAAGTTACTTTGGACATTTTCTGTGTCAGTTTGGCAGATGCAAAGGATGCGACTAGTAGGTCATGTTTTCTTTGTTTGGTGCAAATAAAATCTTAATTGTCTATGAGAAAAAAAGACAATGAAAAGTGTCTGCACCTTTACTGGAATACTGAGCAGCGAGCACAGGAAGGTGAATAGCCTGATTAATGTTCATTTTTAAAGCTATCTTACACATAAATGAAGGATTGTTTCACAGGGTGACCCTACAGTTGTTAAAGATCAAGTGAAGGGGACAACAAGAAAATACTTTCAACCCTGAAACCTTTTTCATTCAGGTACAGCCACTAGGAAAAGGGTTTTCTAGGAAAGACATTTTAGTTCAGCTGAACTGGCTGCTTCAAATAGGAAGTTGGTCAGCTTCTCCAAAACTAAGTTAAAAGTCCAAGACAGGATTGGATCTTTAACAGGGTGACAGAGAAAGAATGTCTCCTTTAGGAAGGCTTTCAAACTTTCTGAGATGCCAAGGAATACAGATAAAAACATTGGTGGAAACTGGATACAGCCTACTAGACATGCCTTGAGAGTGAAAAAAGCAAAATCCCAAACTGAACAAGGAAGACAGGAATAATAATATTGATAGTATCAAGTTAGAGAAGAGCCCTAGGCCCTACTGAATTCCTCATTGACAGAACATTTTCATTTGTCATTAGAGTTTCCTAATGGAAGGTTTCTGTAATGTGGTGAAGATTTGGTCCACTCTTGCTGGATACAAAGGGTCCCTGTCCTTAAGGGAATTGGAAAAATCCAGCAGTTAACTCTAGGGATTGAACATATAGGTGAGGCCTGCCAGACAAGTATCAAAGAGATTCAGGAATGGATCTAGAAGCTTAGGCTTCTTCCTGAGATGAGACCAAAGCAAGGGGAACCATAGCTGTCCATGCCAGAATGAAGCTATGAGGATCAGCTTTGCTCTGCACAGCCAGACTTTCTATATGAATCTTATAATCAGGAGAAGCGGTGGGTGCACAGAATCCTGAGTAACTAATGGTGAACTAGAGTGCCCCTGGGAGCATGTACTTGTGAATGGATAAGGGCAAATAAGTCACTGCATTTGGTGTTGGATGGGAATGCAAACAGGTTGCAAGAAGGTCTCCCCCATTAACAAAATATTATGCGAGTCATGCCTGGGTTGAGAGACCACTTGTGGTGCATTAGCATCTGCCGAGACTGTCCAGTAGACAGATGACCCAACAGGGATATACATTGCTAACAGAAAGAGTTATGTGGACACTGCATATTCCTGCACTCTCATGGCTTCCTGACACAGGGGATATGACCTGGTACTGCCTTGTTTGTTGGTATATTTCACCACTGAAATCTTGCCTGTGTGGATCACTATGACACCTTAGGGGATGTGGTCCTAAAAGACCTACATAGCAAGGAGGACCACCCTTATCTCTGTTACAATTGGCCTCTTGCTCATTCCAAGTTCCTTGGGCTGTCTGCCTCAAGTAGTGCCTCCACCCCACCCAAGGGTAGGCATGTCCATGGTAACTGTGGCTGTCGGTAAAGGGGGGACAAAGAGACATCTTTGTGTAAAGTGTTGACTATACAACCACCACTGCATATGAGCTTTCCATTCTCTAGACAGTCAGACTGTCTTATCCATATTTTCCTTCAGCTGTGACTACTGTACTCCGAGTCCATTGCAAAGTCATCACTGGGTATCAAATGTGGAGTATGAGGTTGATAGTTGCGGCCATCAGTACTTGAAAACAAGGTAGGCAGGAGAGAAAGGGTGTAATAGTAAGTTAGATTAGGCCAGGTATGAAAAATGCTATTAAGAGTCAAAAACAGAGGAAATGCTTTAGCTGGTGAAATTCCTCATAAATTCATAAAACCAGCTGCTAAAGTGTTGGCCTAGCCAGTAAGGCAGTTTATTAGCAGCTGTTCACTAAAACAACGTGCCTTCTGCATAGAAATAACAGTTATTCCCATACACAAAGGAGGAGGGGCACTAACAAACCTCCATAACTACAGCCAGTTACTTTGTATAGCCAACTAGCTAAAATACTTGTCAAGTAACACAAGGCCAAATGCCGGCATATTCAAGGGACAGCACAGTAATAGCAGATATCCCAACATGGATTCAGACTTGTATGTGATGTAGACATTGCACTCTTGCCTTAGTACAGTGCATGTAAAGCCTTGGATAGCAAGCATGTAGTTATAGCACTTTTCCTGGATGTGACCAAGGCTTTTTACACAGTATATTTACACAGTATATTGTCAGTTCCTAATCACTAAGCTACAAAATATAGGCATACAACCTCCCACCCTGCAAGGGTGTGTCAGCTATGTGGACATAATAAACTGGTATGTTCGAAAGTGCTAAATCTTCTTCTTTTGAATATGGTGTTCCAATGGGGACTGCACTGTTTACTACTTGATATATTTATCAGGATATATAGCAACACTCCACATCTTTCTTACTTTAATAACCAAAGGATCAATACTCCTCAGTAATCAGTGATCCCTGAAGTTGCAAACAATCTTCAACAATCATTTTAACACATGTATTGAAAACTGACAACTTAACTGAAAACTGCACCTTAATTCTGCTGAAACAAATACTAAGATGCTCTCTTCTAGATCCCTGCAAACATTTACAACCTACCTTTGTCCTAAAAACTTTGAGTGGTTCCCACATGGAAATGGTAACCACATATAAATAAGACAAAATTCTACTACTGTACAAATTTTACAACAAAAATGGATTCTTACACAGCACAATCTACTCCTCAATTACTGACTAAATTACCAAATTTAAGAAAGAATGCAACAAACGTAACTGAGTTTAAATGCTTCCTTGATGTATAGGCATTTAAAAATATTTTTACAATGTTAGGGAGCCAGCGCTGCTAGATAACCTTATGGTCTGAACACTGGAAATGGGAACCTTATTAGATAATGAAATAAAACTTGATCACATTTAAAATACTGTGAGTAAGGCTAACCAGCAAAGATAGTTGTTGAATTCTTACCATACTTTGCCAGATAGATTCATGATATGGAGAGACAGAGTCCCGATTATGACCCAGACAGCCCACTTTTGGATTGAGTCTTGAGTGCTGTAAGAGCTAGCAGAAGAGGGACAGAAATGATAAAGCTCATCCTGCCCTCTTCTCTCATCTGGGGGAGGCATGGTGTGTGTGTCCAATAAACCATTACTACACCAAATACCTGTTGAAAAACAAACAGGAGGCTGAGAAGTCTATGGGGACACTGGGAAATAACATCACTCACTGAAAGTCCATTGCATTGCACACCCTCCCCTTTCCACTTGGGCTGTTCTGGGCATGATGAATAGAATAAGAAGGCTTGAGAAGAAATGCTCTGCTGTCTCACTGATCAATGAGCAGAAAATAAAAAATATCAGCAAAAAAAGTTTGACCATGTTTACGAAGCCTGTGTAAGTAATTACTGCTGTTTTTCCAAAACATGTGTTTGGCAAAGCATTTTTTAACAATTCATTTTATCTCAAACACAAGTTTCAAATGACCTATTAGAGAATAGAAAGATAAGCAATAAAAATAAGAGCTAGAGATAATCTTGGCTTTTTTCTATAGAAACTGTTCTGAACTTAGCAATGCGATTAATTTTGCTTTACTCTCCATGGTACATAATGTATTACACAGCTCACCCTGCTCAAGCTGAAACTGAGTTCTAAAATGGTACATATCACCTTCAGAATCTTAGAACAAAGCTAACTGCTTACTAAATATAATAAAATCAATAAATAAATTTGGTGATTCAGCCTTAGTTCACTATCTTTTCGCAGTATGGACTCAATTACCTTTTCACTTGATACAGCATTACTTGAGTAATATGGTCATCTCTTCTGTTTCTCTCATCTCTTCAGTTTTATCATTATATTACAATCTTTGTTATTTATCCAGTTAATCATTTATTAGACCCTGACAACAACCTCAAATTCCTACCAGAGAATACAAACCACCCATCTCTTATGTTTCGGTTTCTGGAGCTCTTATCGATGCATATTGACACTTTCCAACATATTTACTATATCCATATTCCAAAGCTTGTGCATAGTTTTGTTTTCCCATATTCTGTTTACTCCTTCCTTTATTAACTATGCTGTTCCTATATTATGTTTATCCTTTCCTCAACTGATTAATATTTTTATGTGTGTAAAAATTGCTTATTAGTTAATTTAATGAAATTTGAGTGTAACTGGTATCACATAATGTATTATACACATCGTCTTCAGTGAAAACAACTATGGCACTGCTACAGTGTACTAAACATTACTTTAGTTATTTCTGACTACTGTGCCACCCAGTTGTTTATGTTTAACTACTTATTTAATGAGGGCCCAATTGCAGCTCAAAAAGTATATGGATTTTGTCAGGTATTTATAGTGATGACTACAGTATCGCTGTGGAGCTTTTATCGCAGAGCCTCCAGTAAAAATGAGCTGTGCCCATGGGGGGAGTCAACAAAAAAAAGTAAGTTTTTTTTTTTTTTTTTTTTTTTTTTTTTGAGGCCTGTCCTTTTTTTTCCTTTTTTTTCCTTTTCCTCTGGTGTTTTTTGTTTGTTGCGTTGTTGTGCAAAGTGTCAAACACTTAAAAAGCAGTTCTCAGTGTTTGTTTTAATCATGTGCAACTCAAACAAAATGAATATGTATACTTCAAAATAAACAAACCTGTTATTCTTGGAAAGGTGATCACCTACTTCAGATACAATAACCACTGGAGTTTGACTCTTTTTAGTTCTGTCAAATGTTTCAAAATGGTCTAGAAACAATCTTTCACTACAATGCAAAAAGACTACAGCTTGGTAGTCTGTAAAGGGTGCGAGTGAAAATGTGCTGATTATATGTATCTAGGGTCCCAATTTAATTCCAACTTTCATTTAATCCTTGTACAATTTCACTGTGACTAATTGGGGTTTCACTATGTAGCTCTGCTTCCTTCCACCTCTCAGAAGCATGCTAATTGACATGCTACTTTAAACTGTTAATACTTGCTGCATATTTAACCGTCCTTTTGTAGTTCAGGTCATAGCTGAAAAGGGTCAGTGAAGGCTCATTTTACCTTTTGTTGGTAAAAATGGATCAGACATGCAAATGCATTTCACAGCTCCCTGACCAATACACTTTTAGTACCATGAAGTATAACAAAAACAGAAGCTGATAGAAATTTGGAATTTCTCAGTTTAGTTACCTACACTTCTGTGAAAGCAGCATACCCTTCCACAAAAATGTATAGTTACGCACCTCCATAAAATAGCTTTCCATAATAAAACCCACATAGTTACATTTCTCCGTAATATAGCGCTAAAACTACCTTATCCAGCAACATAGGGTCTATGTTATATATTCGAACTGACAAAATGTCAAATACCATATGTTCGAGACTATATGGTCGATATTTGAAAGTTTGAATATATAATGAAAAAAAAAAAAAGAAAAACATACCTTAACAGTGCGAGCAGGGGGGCAAACCCCCTGCACCCCCCACATCCCCTACATAAATATACCAACTCCGAGACTGCATTTCAGTGCAGAAAAGGGAAATTCTCTCATTTTGCACTGTACAGCGCCATTAAAGTCAACCTTCGAATACTTGAAATGTCGATCATATGATCTCGACCATATGACGATCTAAATTTCAAGCATTCGTTTATTTGACATAGACCCGCAACATATAGTATCCTATATTTTGCTAATTAAATTTTCTGAATGGCTGAGCTAAAATAAAGGGTCAACCTACTTCTGTTGCAAACTTCATAGCACTTGGTGTCTTCTGATAGTGTAGTAACTGCATTATGCTCACCTCATCACCGCCACCAACTCCCCTTTTCCCATTTTCTTACTAGTGACATTTACCTTCAAAGTCTCTAAAATCCCCTGAATCCAGGATCTCAGAATATAAGGATTTCAAACATAAAACCGCATCAGATTTTATAAAAAAGTTTCAAAATTCACTTACAGTAGCCCTAATGTTGCCACAGTAGATAAATTGCACAGAAATGGCAGGGCCCAACCTGATATACACATAAATGAAAATTCAAAAGAAAACCATCACGGTGGTCTACCAACATAAATAGACTCTATAATAAAAGAAAAATGTTCTCCATAAATTATACAGCAGATATTTTATCAGGAATAATATAAGAAATATTAATAAAAGTTTGAAAAATGCTATTCGGGTCTAATAAAGCAGCCCATGAACTCAATGTAGCATCTGAAGTCAAGAGTGATTACAAATTCTTATTTAGCTATATTAGAAAACTAAGAAATAACACCCATCACTTCACTTAACTCACTCAAAACAGCACCATCTATTCTGACATTGCCAACATATTAGCAAAGAAATTCACTGCAAATTTTAATCAAGACAATAAACATTTACTTATTTTTATTTATTTGACATTTGTTAAATGGGTTGGTCCAACTGAGCCAGGAGCCCATTTTCAGTGGAGTAGGTAAGTCAAAAACTTTAGATAAGTGAAACAAAAACATACTTTTTTTACAGTAAGAATAAAACTGTAGGTAATATACATATCAATCAGTAATAGAATATTTCTAATACCTAGATGTTGTTTTAAAGGTTGTAATTCTAATATAGAGAGAGGAATTTAAAGTAGAAGAAAAAATATATTTGCATAGTATACAAGTCATGTGGATCACAAGTTAAATACGTGTAAATAATATAGGTGAGCATATGTGTTAAGAGAGACAAAACTAAGGTATGGTGGTGAGAAGGAAAAATGCTATTGTGTAGCAGATTAGGTAGGATCTCCGTGTTTGTTTGGAACATCCACATATCCATCAATTTCTCAACAACCCCCCCCAAGATCATGTACTGAATGTACTTTCTAAGACCAAAAATATTTCCTCCATGGGATTTGACAATATACCTGGCTACTTAAAAAGCAATACTAAACAAGTCATGACAGATCCACTTTTTAAATGTTTAACCTGAGCTTAGCTACAGTCTTTGTTCCTAAGGTCTGGTGTACAACAGTGGTGATGCCACTACACAAGGGAGGCATCACCACCAACCCTGAGAAGTGTAGGCCTATCAGCCTGATGAGTTTCACTTGCAAAGCCATGGACCATATTATAACTGACCTGGAAAATCTATGACATCATGAATTTCATCAGACTAGACTCACTGCAGTATGGCTTTTTCAAGGGTAGAGCCTGTCTAATGAATTTGGTTAAGTTCTTTGAGAAGGTTATACAGGCTACTGAGACAACATACCTTGACCTAGCCAAGGCATCTGGGACCATCTCCCATGCTAGCATAATTGATAAGCTAAACATGTTAAAAATAGATCCTTGTATGATAAGATGGCTAGCAAATTGGCTAAAAGATAGAATCCACACAGTGCATGACGCACGTAAATAGTGGTATCACACAGGGCTCAGTGTTGGGATCCCTCCTGCATGGCATTTACTTTTCTGATATCCAGGCCATGAACCAAGACCTCTGGCTAACAAAGTTTGCAGATGATTGCATACTTGGAGTCACTATCAAGTGCCCCTGCGAGACACAAATTCTTCAGCAAGAACTTACATTCTTAAATTCCTGGTATACTAATAATGAGCTCAAATTAAATCCAAAGATGTGCAATATTGTCACATTTGGTAGACAGCTCTTATCCCCTGCATAGACAATTCACTTCAAAATGAGAATGTTGTTAAGGGACCTTGGAATATGGGTTGATAACTCCCTTTCTTCGGATCATCACGTGACAATAGTAGTAGTCATGAAGTTCTTTTACACAGTGCAACTAACTCCTATGGGAATACCATCTAAATCTAAAGAGGTAATTGTTTCCTTATATTCAGCTTTAATTATGCCAGTTATTGAGTACAATGCCCCCTTTGGGATGTACCTTACTAGGTCCAGCAAACAATTAGAAAGATTGTAGAGGTTTCCAGCCATGAAAAATGCAGGCCTAAAAAAACATTACCTACCAGGAAAGACTGGAAGCACTTCCCCTTTATTCAGTATCTTGCAGACTCCTGTGGTGTGATCTGTGTCTTACCCTCTGTGCTACTAGGGACCCAGTGGTCCTGGATCTCTTGCATATTCACAAACTAAATTGCCCCACTGATGCCAGAACCAGGGATTTAAATCTTCAACAACAGGTAAATAAGATGTTTTCTATATTATCTTTAAATGTCAATGGTCTCACAGATAAATACGAAAAAGAAAGAGTAGAGAACTATATTAAAAATGCAGTGCGCAAATAGCTATGCTACAGGAGACACATTTGGAAAGAAATGAGAATGTGAATTTGATAAAGAAGGGATGTCAGGATGGTTATTCAGCAGAATATCTGGGACAAAGGAAAAGGACAGTACTTACCTTAACTGCAAGAGGAGATCCGATAGTGACAGAAGAGGAAAAAGAAGATAACAATAGTAGATTTGTAGTACTTACCGGCAAGGGAGGACTACACTGGCATGTATTTATATTCTACCCAAAACTGCTACAATGCAGCTTAAGAAAATTCTGGGAGAAATAATCAGCTTTCAGCAAGGAGTACTACTTATAGGTGGGGATCGGAATCTGATTTGCAGCAGTGAGGATGTATCTGGGGGGCCCAGTACAAAACAGGGTAGATTTTTAAAAAAAGTATGACAATATTTGCCATGAAAGACTGAATTCAGTAGTAGGAGTTCAAAGTGAATTTACATATTATTTTCCAAGGAACAAAAACTGAGCCAGGCAAGATACAATTTATATCTCACAGGAACATGTGCATTTAATTGAAAGTTTTGATATGCATCCAATAACTATTTTGGATCATAACCCAATAATAACTGAAATAAAAATACAAAGTATGAAATAAAAATGAGACACTGGCACTTTCCCACCTATCTGATAAAAAGAGAGGAATTTAAGGAAGTGGTAGTGGAAATTATTAGGGAGTTATGGAAGATAGAAAAATCTTTTGAAAATATAGCTAGGGAGTGGGATAAAATTAAAAAGAATGATATGGTTAACAAGAATTATTCAGAGGAAGTGATAAAGGTTAAGTATTGCAGAATAGTAAAAAAGTATATATCCTACTCACGGTGAAGATGTTTCAGGTCAAAACAGAGCAAAAACAGTGAAAAATCCTGAAGCGGCACCACGGCAGAGGCTGTATAAAAAAACAACTAAAGCATAAAAGTAAACGTAATTTAATTAGAAAACAAACAAAAGGCCTAAGTACATAGATGAGAGGGTCTATATTGAATCAGCAAACTCTTAAAAAAGTGAACGCTGATTCATCGACCCTAGTTCAGCGAACGCTGAAAATCCCGAACACCCGGAAAGTACAGTACCATAAATGTAGATGTTCGAGTGTATTGTGTAGGTACACAATTCTTACTATGTGAATTGTCTATGCAGGGGATAAGAGCTGTCTACCAAATGTGACAATATTGCACGCTTTTCACTTTTGCAGTCATTACACTTGGGTTGAATCCCAAAGCTGAGGTTGGGCGGCTGGGCCTAAATAGAGTTTGGAGTGCCTATGAGGCCCTGCAGAACTGCAGTGGCAAAGCCTGCCCTGGATTTACAGTAGAGAGGTAAATGGTAGTGCTTTGTAAAGGTGTGCACTGAAGTCCATGTTGCAGCCTCCAAAATATCCTTGGTTGGTACTCCTCTGAGGAAGGCTGCTGAAGTGGCTGCTGCTCTGGTAGAATGTGGCATAATGCCCTTGGGCACTGATTTGCCATGTTGTGACTAGCAGAAACAATGCAGTGGCCTATCCATTTTGAAACAGTTTGTTTTGGAATGGCTTTTCCTTGGGAACCTGCAGCATATGCCAGTATCAGTAGCTCAGTCTTTCTGAAGGCTTTAGTCTTGTCCAAGTAAAAGCGTAGCTGTCTGTGTATGTCCAAAGTATGCAGAAGTCTCTCTCCCTTATTCTGTGGGTTTGGATAAAAGGTAGGCAAATGTATGGTTTGGTTAAGAGCCACGCTGGACACTACCTTAGGCATAAATGTCGGGTTTTTCCTTAGAGAAACCCTGTCCTGATGAAAAATAAAAGGTTCCACAGCCATTAGTGCCTGTAACTCTCTTCTTGCTGAAGTTATTGCTAGGAGAAGAGCGGTTTTCCATGACAAGTATTTTATCTCTGCTGTATAAGCTCAAAAGGAGGCAGTGTGAGTTTTTGCAAGACAAAATTGAGGTCCCACGTAGGTACTGGAGATCTCCTTGGAGGCCTTATGTTTTTGGGCCCTCTGAGAAACTGTCTTAGCAGTGGATGAGAAAAAATAGGTGGATCCGTATTGTAATGAGCTGAAATGGCAGAGGCATGGATCTTAATTGATGAGAAGGATAGGCCTTTGTCCAGCATCTCAGTTAGATATTGCAAAATCTGAGGAATATTTGGTTCAAGCGAGTCAATTCCCTGCGCTTGGTTCCAAGCACAGTATCTCTTACATTTTTCTGCATAGGATTTTCTGGTGCTGGGCCTCCTGGCCTCCAAAATAACATCCATAACTGCTTTAGAAAGAGGTGTGTTCTGAATGATAACATTATCCACCATGCAGCCAGATTTAGGGTTCTGAGTTGGCTGTGCAGGATCTGATTGTTCTGTTAGGTCAGCAAATGAGGTATTAGAGGCAATGTCCAGGCTGGGCCTTGAGACAAGCTCTTTAGGATTGGGTACCAGTGCTGGCATGGCCAGTCTGGGGCAATCAGTATCATTTTTGGCTTCTCTTGTCTGACCTTTAGGAGTACCTTGGAGAGGAGAGGCAGAGGAGGGAAGGCATATACTGTAAGGGCTTTCCAGCTGAATGAAAGGGCGTCCACTTTCCATGCTTGCTTGTGATAAGTCCGAGTGCAGAATCTCTGTAGCTGGCAGTTGTGAGGGGAAGCGAATAGATATATGTCTGGGCATCCCCATTTCCCTGTTATGTTGAAGATTTGTGGGTCCAGTTTCCACTCGTGAGGATCCATGAGGTTTCTGCTTAGTTTGTCTGCCAAAGTATTTGTCTTTCCTGGCAGGAATTGTGCTTGCAGATGCACTTGAAAAGTTAATGCTGTGCTCCACAAAGTCATGGCTTGCCTGCAGAGGGGGGTAGGAATGTGTGCCCCCTTGCTTGTTTATGTACCACATGACTGTAGCATTGTCCGTCTTTATCAGTAGTTGTCCTGGATGAAGTTGGTCCTTGAAGGCTGTCAGGGCATTTTGTACAGCTAGCATCTCTTTTTGATTGATATGAAGATGCATTTGGTTTGTGAGCCATGTGCCCTGAATACATTTTCCTGCCATGTGCGTCCCCCAGGCATAATCTGATGCATCTGTTGTTAGTGTCTGCCTGGCAGTGGGTAGGGTGAATGGCTCTCCCTTGTTGTGGTGACAGGCCTGTGCCCACCATTGAAATTCCTGTTGCAGGCAGGGAATGAGAGTAATTACTGTTTCCAGGCTGTGGTAATGCTGAGTCCAAACACTTTTTAGATACCATTGTAGTTGCCTCATATGCAGTCTTGCATATGGAATTAGCAGAATGCAGGATGCCATGTAGCCCAGAGCCTGCAGAATTTTTCTTGCAGATAACTGGGTCTTTGTTGCCAAGTCTTTGAAGTAAGAAGTCAGATGCCTTTGTTTGTCTGGCATGAGATAAGCCATCTGGGCAGTTGTATTTAAGCTTGCACCCAGGAATATGATCTCTTGAGAGGGTACTAGTTTTGATTTCTTTTCGTTTACTGTGTACCCTAGGCAAATTAGTAATCTTTTTACAAACGCCAGATGCTGTAGTAAAATATCTTTGTCCTTTGCTTGAATAAGGCAGTCGTCCAAGTAGGGGTATATTTGAATTCCTCTTTGTCTGCAAAATGCAATTACTGGTGCCAGGCATTTTGTGAAGACCCTGGGCACAGTAGATAAGCCAAAGGGCAGTGCAGAGAATTGGTAGTGCAGTGAGCCAGCTATGAATCTGAGGTATCTTCTGCAAGATTGTCTGATTGGGACATGCAGGTATGCCTCTTTGAGGTCCAAAGTTACAAGCCAAGCGTTCTTGTCCAGCATGGGCAGTAGCTGCTGTAGAGTCAACATATTGAATTTTGGGACATCTAGAAAAGTATTTAGAATAGACAGGTCCAGAATTGGTCTCCAGGCTTTGTCCTTTCTTGGTACTAAGAAAAGTCTTGAGTAAAATCCTTGTCTCTGCTCTTGTTGTGGCACTGGCTGAATAGCCCTCATGTCCATGAGAGATGAAACTTGTTTTTGTGCCTCTTGCCATTGATTGCGTGGCAGGTCTGGCATGCCTTTTGCCTTTGGAAGGGTGTGAAAGTGGAACCTGTAACCCTGAGAGACTATATTTAAGACCCATTTGTCCTGGGTGATTGTGTGCCAGTTTTGTGAAAATAGTGCTAGCTTTCCCCCTAAGGGTGCTGCCAAAAGGTAAGTGCTTGGCATTGGCAGAGGGAAGTCATTGGGACTGTTTTTTATAAGGCTGTGATTTGTCTTCTCCGCTTTTGGAGGTAGAAGCAAACCATTGTTTGGGCCTGTATGAGCCCTGGGGCTGTTGCCTGCCTCTAGGGCATCTGAATCTGCCTCTTTGTGGTCTGTCTGACACTGGAAAGGACCAATTCTTAGAGGGCCAGTTCCTGCTAAATCTAGGTGGCTGTACTTGTAAGAAATCTTTGACCGTTTGCATAGATTTAGCCCTGTCCTCCATTTTCTTTAACACCTCCTATGCCTTAATACCAAACAAAGTATCATGCTGTAATGGAGCATCCAATAATTTTGCTTTAACATGATCAGGCAGATTCTGTTCCTTTAACCAAGCATGCCTTCTAATAACAGAACCTGTAACCGCGGCCCTGCATGAGGCCTCCAGTGAATCATAACCACATTGCAAAGTATGTTTCCCACTTGTTCAGCTGCATGCAATAAATCCTGCAAATCTTTGTTCTCAGAACATTCAGAATTTGTCAACATTTTTGTTTTAACAAAGACATTAAGTATTGCTGATATTTGAGCATATGAAACTGACAATTTAAAGCCCTTACAGCCAAGGTAGCAGAAGTGTAAACTTTTTCCCCCCATCTGTCCAAAGCCCTAGAATCTCTGTCTGAGGGGACAGGGTTTTTGGAAGAAGCAGCCTTGACCCCTTTGGGACCCTGTGAGATAGTTTCTGGGTCAGCAGCAGGGTTTTTGTAAAGAAATTTATGAGAGTCTGGTACCCTGTAGTATCTGTCTGGCTTAGCAGAGGCAGGATAAAGAGTCTGGAGACAGGCTGGACTCTGAAAAAAACATCATCTACTATGTCTAGGACAGGGGGAATTGCAAGAGGTCTGTGCTGAGGAAGTAATTGAACATCTCTAAGTCTTTTCTTAGAATCGGAATAATCCTGGCTCTCTCAGTGGAAATGCTCCCTCATGGTATGCAGGGTTTCCCCAAAAGAATAGTCCTCAGGAGAAGAAACTGAAGGAATAGAGTCTTCAGCATCAGAATCCTCATAGGGAGGAACAGAATATCCCTGATCAGAAGAGGAATCAGAGGAAATGGAAACCTGATCAGAGGAATCGTATTCATTGTCTTGCCTAGGCCTCTTATCAGGAGGGGGATGGGAACCCCTGATCAAAGTAATTAGGTCTTCGACCATTTTGAGCATCTGTTTCTTAGGCATAGAAGCCTGTCCTGGAGAATGCTGTACTGGTTTCCTTGTGTTTAAAACTGTTTTAGTCTTTGTCTTGGATGCTGAAGTAGGCTTTATATAAAGTTGTGTAGGTCTGAAGACACCCTCAGAAGCCGATGCCTGCTCAGCGGCTCCTGACCCATTTGAGGGATTCATTTCCAAAGGGCCAATACCTTGAGTATCCAGAGGCCTAGCTGTCTCCACGTGAGAGTCGGAGGTGGCCTGTGGCTCTGAGGTAGCGGGAGTCAGGGGCTGCGAAAGCACCTCACTGAGCACCGGCGACTGGCCTAGAAGAGGCTTCATCGTCAGTTTTGGACCTCGGATGCTTGTCCTTGTCTTTATCCTTGCATTTTTTATGAATTCCGGCCATCGGTTGTTCCGACGACATTTTGTAGTTAAACCTTCTGACAAAATAATGAAAAGCAAAATCGTACTGACGCTTAATAGTGCATTGGTTAAATCCGACAACTAGCAACGTCGTGGTCAGGGCCTAGGCAAGGAATACAGTAAGAGTGGAAATCCTTATGAGGTATTTGCTTCCCACAAAAAATACAATTGTTAACTTTTTCTGACATCGGTCTGGAGCAAGAAAAAAGTTTCCCCAACGGGGTACTTAGCTTTATTGAAGACTTCGGATCTGAAATTCGATTACGAAAATCTCAGGAGTCGGCCGACCGGCACTTGCAAACTGCTTTTGCTTCAGGCACCGCGTGGCATGAAAGACTGAAGAAAATGGCGTCGGCTGCATCTTTTATACCCCTGTCGCACTGACATCAGGGAAGAGGCGACAGCAACTGACGCCGGACCAATACTTTGGAATTTAGGTAGACTGCGGGTAGCCTGCCAGCAGGATAACCCAAGTGTAATGACTGCAACAGTGAAACACGATGAACATCAGCAAATTTTTTTCTCAGGGAAAGAAATCGCTGGGCCGGTTTCAGGAGTTTGCCGTTTCCTCCACTGTGGTGTGATCTTGGAGTTAGTATATTTAAGTGGGGGGGGGGGTGAAGCCCCCCCACATTAAATACAGTTTTAAGTTTTTTTTTCCTTTTTTTTTTTTTTGTGGAACAGCGATATTTTTCCCTGGGAAAAAATCTTTGTTCCTAGTGTTCGGCATTTTCAGCATTCGCTGAACTAGGGTCGATGAATAAGCATTCGCTTTTTAAGCATTTGGTTATTTAATATAGACCCAGATGAGCGCTTACAGTGAAACTTCGCCTTCTTCAGATCATACAGTACAAAGGTCCATATTGGTTAAAATAACAATAGATAGCCAATCATATTAGTTACAGCTAACACACCTTTAAAAATTGACAAATCAAAATGCCAGGCATAAAATCAGGAAGTAAGATAACAAAAAAATGTATCTTACCAATCCTAAGCTAGGATGGGTTCTAATGACCAATAGTAAAATAATTGAACAAGACAGTTCCTGGATTGGAACAGTAACATTGGACAAACTATTAAAAAACAAACAATGTGAAAAGACATTTTATAAGTTAGAATTGTGTGTATGTCATGAAGATGTTACCAGTAAACTTCTTGGTACTTGGTGATCAATATATATATGTAATGAATACATGGATGCTTATGTCCACCCACTTTCGCAGCTGTGGATAGTGAAAAGTCATGAATTCTAAGATGAAGCTGTAAAAGCGAATGCCGACGGCTTCATCTTAGAATTCATGACTTTATTTTCTACTTTCCATTGTCAATCTATTACTTTGTTTAACCTTACTGTGAATGAGGACCTTTTTTCAGTAATATTGTGTAATCACTATCCACAGCCGCAAAAGTGGGTGGACACAAGCATCCATGTAATCACTACATACATATATTGATCACAAAGTACCAAGAAGTTTACTGGTAACATCTTCATGACATACACACAATTCTAACTTATAAAATGTCATCTGATGTTGTATATCTTTGTTCATTAATTACCATTAGTACTTTGGTTCCATCCTCGGAACCGATACGGCCATTTCTAAGCTCGCGTCAGCTAAAAACTCTCAGCTAAGACCTACCCATAATGTCCTTCTCCTAGTTACTCCAGATCTCGTTTGCCATGTTCCTAGTCAGACGTGCTAGCCATCTCTCTCAAAGCCAAGTAGAAAATTGTCATTTTTAAGATAGTTTCTCTTCAAAATTTGTTTATTTTTTAGTCAATTTAGCCTTTTCTCACTGTCGCCAGTAACCTAATTTTATTCCCTACCCTTTACCTTGGTAATTTAATTTCTACCATTATTGTTACTGTCCCTCTCGCCTACATTTGACAGGCCCTTCCTTACCACTTGTGGTATTTTTTTAATACCATCGTTGGTATTCTCTCACCTTTTTCTCTCCCTTATTTTTTTTCTATAGGATGGCCTTGTTGCCTTACTATGTCAGACAAAGCTAAGTTGGGGTTTAAACAGTGTGACAAGTGTGGGCGTAAATGCCTAACTTGAATAATACACATGCTCGTGTCTACTGTTTGGGCGTGGATCATATTAAAGCTGACTGTGACATTTGTGCTAGTTGTAGAACTCGTATACTAGCAGAACATAAAAATAAGCTTATTTTAAAAGGTTTAATCAAGACACCTTTTTCAGAGGCTCTATCTGGGTCAGAGGTCTCACCCCCTCCAAAGACCAAAAAACATAAGGAAAAACGGAGTCACTTGGTTCCTGCATCTCCGTCAGTTACGGAACTGAGTCAGCTCCTTGCATCACCGGTGCCCTCGGCACAGACCTCTTCGGCACCAGGCTCTGTATCTTCACCCTCGTTGCCATCCATGATATTCAACCCTATTTCAGTTTCAATCTCAGCACGACTGACTTTGGTGCCGTATTTGGACCCAACATTGGCTCCTATGACTGTACCTGCTTCGGCACCATCCCCAGCCATGGTGCTGAGAGTTTCTTTGGCTCCATCGGCTCCAAAGCTTGAATATCTGCCAAGGATACTCTCCAAGTTATGACCCTTTTTTGGGGCAGAGGTTTAGCCCCTTTCTAGAAAGACCTGATTCTCCTTCAGCAACTTCTTTTAGATCCACTAGGAGTTTTTCTGAATTAGATCTAGTGCGGGTTGTGGACCAGCTTCTGGCAGCTAGGGGATTTGCCCATTACAGCTAGACCGTCTGTCCCTCTTGACTCGGAATCTTTTACTACATCTTCCCCTGTTTATCCTCCTCCAGCCTCTACCCAGATCCCGGAGATCTCAGTATCGATATCCACTCCGGTGCATACTGTCTTGGCTCCAACAGCAGGTTTTTCCCCTGTCGGCACTGACCACCCTTGCTGCATTGGCTCCAGTGGAGCCGATGCTCTCTCGGAGCACAGCTTGGACCGTCCATACCTTGGTATCTACCCCGGTGTCTACTTTCTCGCTGGTGCCATCTATGTCCACGGCTCCAATGGCTTCCAGTCCTCCCAGAGCTCCTCACCTGGAGGTGGGCTCCTCAGGGTGAGGTGTGACCCCAGTTCCAAGGTTGTCCTTCCCGGTTACAGGCTCCCATCCCTCCTCAAGCAGGCCTGCTGTCCAGGTGATGGAGATGGTCCTTGACTCCTCAGGCTCGCAGTCAGCACCAATGACATCAGTATCAGAACCTCCCAGCATGCACCTCTCCCAACCATCTATTTTGGGACCCTGGGCACGGGAGTCGCATGACCCCCCCCTTTGAAGGGAACCCTTTCTCTGGAGTCCTCCTCAGAAGATCCCACTGGGGAGCCACCCCGGAAGAAACAGTGCAAGAGTAAGCACCTTGATTTCCTGGAGGAATCTATCACTGAAGACACTGATTATGATGAGAGGGAAGGGTCCCCACAGTCTCCCCCAGATGTCTCATTTGAAGACATTCCTGAAATCCTCAAGCAGTGGGGAGACGGGAAGTCCTCTAACCCTTCTTCTGAGGAATCAGTGTCTTACAGGTCTTCCATGCTCAGCCATCTACTTCTTAGGTGACCCCAGCGGCAGTTGACCTAGTTAAGCTCATTGTGAAGTGTGCCTGGAAGGCTCCGGACAATGTAGAACCTGTCCCCCAGAGGCCAGACAAAATTTTATCTACACCTGAAGACCAGCCCCATTGGTCCAAGCAATTGACAGTTGATTCTATGGTCATGACGGCGGCCACCAAGAGGGAATTGGCAGAAGATAGTTCCACTGTCCATCCTCCGAACAGGGAGTCCTGGACCATGGACAGACTAGAGAAGTGGACCTATGCTTCAGTGACCTTCGCCATTCGGTCGCTGAACTATCTGGCACACTTTACTCACCTCCAAAGAGATCTAATTTCTGAAATATCTTCCTCTTTGGTGGGTGTACTGCCTGATGAGGTGCGTGACACTGTCGCCTCACAGCTAGCTACCCTTGAATCTATCTCGAACTCCTCAATGTGTTTGATATCTCACACCACCGAGGGGGCAGCTCAAGCTGCCACATCAGGCATTGTCATGAGATGTAATGCTTGGATGTGGTTGTGTGACTTCGCAGACCCCTTTAAATCTTCCTTCGTCAATGCACCTGTCAACAAATCTGCACTTTTTGGACCCAAAGTACGAGACACACTTACATGTAGTGAGAAAGACAGAAAGACCTTGTCTGCTGTGGGCATATGCTTTTCCAACCCCCAGAGGTCCTACTCCAAGAACCAGATGGGAGAAAAAATGTGGTTCAAGAAATCCCATGGATCTTTTCGTGACACCCGTGGTGAACAATCCCCTTGGGGCAGAGGGGGCAATTCATATGGAAGACACCCCTTTCGGGGTAACCAGGGCACTAGAGATTCTTTCTCTGGCAGACCCTACCAGCGCTCCTGAGCAGCGGCCCGACTGCTTTCCTCTGGAAGCAGTCGGGGGTCATTTTTCTCTGCACCTACCAGCCTGGCATCTTATTACTACCGATGTTTGGGTGCAGAGAATTATACCCAGAGGCCAGCAAATACCATTCGATTTAATTCCCAGACCCGTCAAACGAATCCCTGATATACCACCCAATCAGAGGGAATTAGCAGCCTTAGAAATAGAAAAGCTGCTAAGAAAAAGTCATCCAACCAGTCCCACCAGACCAGACAGGATCCAGGTTTTACTCAAGATTCTTTTTAGTGCCAAAAAAGACAGGGAACTGGAGACCAATCCTGGATCTCAGCCTATTGAACACATTTATCAAACCTCAGAAATTCCGGATGGTCACAGTACAGTCCATTCTGCCTTTCCTAGAGAGGGAAAACTGGATGTGCTCTATAGACCTCCAGGATGCGTACTATCACATAAAGATGGATCATCGCTCCTGGGGGTTGCTCAGCTGGGAGCCAATCACTAGCAGTTCAGGGCACTGACATTTGGTCTCTCGACAGCCCCCCCCCCCCCCGTGTGTTCACCAAATATATGGCAGCTGTGGTAGCTCATCTTCGACTACAAGTATTCCAGGTGTTTCTGTATCTAGACGATTGGCTTCTTACGCTCTCTTCTAGTCCACAGCCTCTCTTACACTCAAGGTCTTGCTCTCCACTTGGGGATTACAATCAACAAGGACAAACCTCAAATGTCCCCAATGAAGACACTGGAATTTATTAGAGCGGTCTTCGACACAACATCCTGTCAAACTTCTCTCCCCCCTCACAGGCTTTTGAAAATAAGACACCAAATCCAAGACCTTCTTCCTCAGACCTATGTACCAGCATGCCTTGTACTGCAACTCCTAGGCACCATGGCGGCTGCCATTACATTAGTACCACTGGCAAAACTGCACATGAGAATCCTGCAGTCCCTCCTTTCCGCACAATGGTCATTTCTAACTCACCTACTCGACCACATGATACATCTTATAAACCGTTGCAAGGAAGAAATGCTATGGTGGATGAAGCCACAAACTAATCTTTGGTGTCGACTGTTCTGTCTTCCCCAGACCACAATTACAGTGACCATGGACGTTTCCCTGTTAGGGTGGGGGGGCAGCAATTCCAGGGAAAGATGGTCCAAGGCACCTGGTGCACCATGGAGGCCAATTTGCACATAAATGTCCTGGAACTGAGAGCAGTTCTCTTAGTATTGTACGCGTTCTATGCATCCCTACCCTCTGGGACCACTGCAATTCAGTCAGACAACATGTTAGTCGTCTGGTATATCAACAAGCAAGGTGGAACCAGGTATTACCCCCTGTGTCGGGAAGCCATGAGGATTTGGCACTGGGCGATAGCTTCCAACCGCTTTCTTATAGCAATGCACATTCCCAGGAGTTCCCACCTTATTGCAGACAATCTGAGCCGGAACATCCTGATGCTTCACGAGTGGTCCCTCAACGCTGTAACAGCTGATCGGATCTTCCAACGCTGGGGCAAGCCTTGCTGCAATCAGTTTGCTTCCCCCAAAAAACTACAAATGCAGAAGCTACTTTGCCCTGATCCCCCCTCAAGGGGAACCCCCGAGGGACACTCTAATGCACAATTGACCCCCGGGTCTTCTGTATGCCTTTCCCTCATTTCCCCTCATTCCAAAATTTCTCCAGCAAGCTCAGAGGTTGAGAAGAAAAGTGATCCTCATTGCCCCCTACTGGCCCCCATCAAGTCTGGTTCCCATTTCTATGGCCTCATTTGATTCACAGCCCATGGATCCTGGATCATTCCGAAGACCTGTTATCTCATCCTCAGGGACTGATTTATCCGAACCTCCACAGTCTCAAGCTCACAGCTTGGTTCCTCCACTTCCAATGATTGCCAGGTTGCCTGACATCCCATCTCCTGTTAGTGAAATTCTTCTGGCTTCACGCAAACCTTCCAGCAGGAAAGTTTATTCTAGTAAATGGACTAGGTTCTCTATTTGGGCTAAAGATCACAACTTTGACCCTTTCTCTATGCCTTTCAAAAGATCCTACAATACTTGACTACTCTTTTACATGCAGGAGCCTCAGCATCGACGATCACTGTACGTTTAGCAGCTATCACCAATTTTCATAATGGACTTGATAATTCTTTGATTATGTCACAGCGCCTATGCAAGACATTTTTGAAAGGAGTATTACATGTTAAACCTCCGGTCAAGCATCCCTTAGAACCCTGGGACTTGACTTTGGTGCTTCAATCTCTCACAGGTCCTCCTTTTGAGTCCTTTGATTCATGTGATTTAAAATTTTTGTCATGGAAAACCTTACTTCTAGTAGCACTTACCTCAGCGAGAAGAGTATCTGAGCTGCAGGCCTTGAGTGTCAAGAGACCTTACTTGATCTTCCACAAGGATAGGGTGTCCCTTCGTACTGACACTTCTTTCTTGCCCAAGGTCATACAATCTAGTGACCTACCGATTTTCTTCCTTCAGCATTCTAATAGAGGGGAGAACCTTCTATACACCCTTGATGTATATTGGCAGCTTCATTGTTATTTAGACAGGACTAAATCTTTCAGGAAAACAGATCAATTGTTTGTGGCCTTTGCAGGACCCAGATTGGGTAAACCTGTTTCCAAAGTGACTTTATCCTCCTGGCTTAGAAATGTCATTACCTTTATCTACCAACAGAATAAGCTATCCTTACCTTCCAGAATAAAGGCTCATTATACTGGCTAGTTCTGTAGCATTTCATTCCAGAGCCTCTATGGATGATATCTGTGCAGCAGCCACTTGGGCAAGATCTCATACCGTTAACTCTAATTACAAATTGGATTTGGCGCCAGGGGACGAGCATCTTTTGTTTCTATGGTGCTCAGGAATATCCTTCCTTAGGGCCACCCAGGGCTCAAGTAGCTGGGGACTCGGTCCGAATAGTAATTAATGAACAAAGATTTACATCAGATAAAGAAGTTATGTCTTACTATAATGTTCCATCTGTGTTGTAGATCTTTGTTCATTCATTACTTCCCTCTCTCCTTCCCCTTGACTGGACTCCTGATGGACTTTAGGAACTCTTGGTTAGGTAACTTGCTCAGACAGAGTCTTCTACTATTTTCCTCTTGCTACATCTATTATATAGGGGCGGGCAAACTTGATCTGGAGTAACTAGGAGAGGGGCATTATGGGTAGGTCTTAGCGGAGAGTTTTTGGCTGGCGTGAGCTTGGAAATGGTTTTATCGGTTCAGAGGACAGAACCGAAGTCCTAATAGTAATTAATGAACAAAGAACTACAGCACAGATGGAATGTCATGGTAAGACATAACTTTTTTTCACATTATATTTGTTTTTTAATAGTTTGTCCAACGTTACTGCTCCAATCCATGAACTGTCTTGTTCAATTATGTTACTATTGGTCATTAGATCCTTTCCTAGCTTAGGCTTGGTCAGATACATTTTTTATCTTACTTCCTGACTTTATGCCTGGCATTTTGATTTGTCAATTTTTGAAGGTGTGTTAGCTATAAAGTACAGTTTTGTACCTACCATAAATGTAGATGTTCGAGTGCTCATACAGCTGCAGTCATTACAGATGGGTTATCCTGCCATCAGGCGGGTCCTCGGTCGGCCGAATTCCAAAGTCTAGGTCCGGCGTCAGTTGTTGTCGCTTCTTCCCTAACATCAGTGCGGCAGGGGTACAAAAGAGGCAGCCAACGCCATTTTCTTCAGTTTTTCTTGCCCCAGATGACAGGTGCCCCCAGAAGGGACGCAAAACATAATGTTATGCAAACATGCCATATATAAAAATCAAAAAAGAGTAGTTGCAAGCAAATACACCATAAAAGAATACCCCAAATAGGTTGTATGATAAGGTGTTTGTCATAAGGCCTGTCCTAAGAGGGGACGGAGGGGGGGGGGTAACCTGGACTGCAGCTGTATGAGCACTCGAACATCTACATTTATGGTAGGTACAAAACTGTTCATCGTGCATACAGCTGCAGTCATTACAGATGGGAAGAATCCCAAAGCTAAGTAAGGGTGGTAGGCACTAAGTGGAGCTAGGAGGAGTGAGGATGCCCTGCAAGACGGCTGTGGCAAAACCCGCTCTAGATTTAGAGTACAGTGGAAGGTGATAGTCCTTGGAGAAAGTGTGCACTGAACTCCAAGTGGCTGCTTCCAAAATGTCCTTGGGATGGACCCCCCCCCCCTGAGGAAAGCTGCAAAGGTAGCTGTGGCCCTGGTGGAGTGGGATCTGATGCATGCAGGTGAGTTTTTCCATGAAATGAGTAACAAAAGCGTATGCAGTGGGCTATCCATTTTGAAATTGTCTGTTTGGAAATAGCCTTTCCTTGAGCACCTGCAGCACAGGACACAAAGAGTTGCTCGGATTTCCTGAATGGCTTTGTCCTGTCCAAATAATAACGAAGTTGTCTGTGAATGTCCAAGGAATGTAGTAGCCTTTCCCCTTTGTTTTGTGGGTTTGGATAAAAGGTAGGTAAGTGGATAGTCTGATTCAAAGCTACACTGGATACTACCTTTGGCATAAAGGTAGGGTTGGTTCGTAAGGAAACTCTGTCCTGATGGAAAATGATGAATGGTTGCACAGCCATGAGGGCCTGTAGCTCCGAAACCCTGCGTGCTGAGGTGATAGCCAGAAGAAAGGCTGTTTTCCATGACAAGTATTGTAGTTCTGTTGAAGAAGCTGGCTCAAAGGAGGGAAGGGTCAGCTTTTCCAATACGAAGTTGAGGTCCCAAGCAGGGACTGGTGGTTTCCTTGGGGGTTTTATATTTTTTGCCCCTCTGAGGAACTGCCTTAAGAGAGGATGTGAGAATAAAGGAGGATCTGTGTTGTATTGTGCAGAAATGGCTGAAGCGTGGATCTTGATGGAGGAGAAGGAAAGTCCACCTCAGCTAGGTACTGTAAAATTTGAGGTATATTTATTACCCAAGGATTCTGGCCCTTTTCAGGCACAAAATCATTTCCATTTGGCGGAGTAGGCTTTTCTAGTAGAAGGTCTTCTGGCCTCCAGGATGACATCCTGCACCTCCTTGGAGAGGAGAGTCTGTTGGGAAATTAAGGAATTCTCCATGCAGCTAGATTTAGGGTTCTGAGCTGGCTGTGAAGGGTTTTGTAGTTGTGCTGGGACAACAGAAGAGGGACTAGAGGTAGGATCCATGGTGGGGAGTGTGTCAGGCTCTTCAGGAGCAGATACCAGTGTTGTCTTGGCCAGTCTGGAGCAATGAGAATCATTTGCAGCCTCTCTGCTCTGGCTTTTAATAGAACTTTGGTCAGTAGAGGAAGAGGCGGGAAGGCATAAACTGTCAATGTTGTCCAATTGAAAGAGAGTGCATCCACTTTCCAGGCCTGTGGATGATTGGTCCTTGAACAAAATTTTTTCAACTGGCAATTTCTGTGGGTAGCAGATAGATCTATGTCTGGCTTTCCCCATGCCTGAGTTATCTTTATGAAAACTTGAGGATGCAACTTCCATTCATGTGGATCTGTCATATTTCTGCTTAGGTTGTCTGCCAGTGTGTTTTCCTTCCCTGGCAGGAATTGTGCCTGTAGTTGAATTTGCAATTCCAGTGCTGTGTTCCATAGGGTCATGGCTTGCCTGCACAGGAGGTATGAATGAGTTCCCCCCTGTTTGTTTATGTACCACATCACTGTGGTGATGTCTGTCCTTATCAATAGCTGGCCTGGATGCATTAAGTCTTTGAAGGTCATAAGAGCATTTTGCACGGCGAGCATCTCCTTTTGGTTGATGTGTAGGTGCTTCTCTTTTTGGGACCATTTTCCCTGAATGCACTGATCTGCCATATGTGCTCCCCAGGCATAGTCTGAGGCTTCTTTTGTGATGATTTGAGTTGCTTGAGGTACACAGAAATGGAGACCTGTGTTTCTTTGGCATGCTTGAGCCCACCACAAAAATTCCTTTTGAAGGCATGGAATGAGTGGTATAATTGTTTCCAAGCTGTGGCTGTGTTGAGACCATAAGTTTTTTAGGTACCACTGAAATTTCCTCATATGCAGCTTTGCACATGGGATTAGTAGGATACACGATGCCATGAATCCGAGAGCCTGCAGGATTTTCCTTGCAGTTAGCCTGGTGAAAGTTGTCATTTTGCTGAAGTATTCAGACAGTTGCCCTTGTTTGTCTGGCGTGAGGTAAGCCATCTGGGTGGTTGTATTCAAGCTGGTACCCAGGAAAATTATTTGTTGAGAGGGTATTAGTTTTGATTTCTTTTTGTTGACTGTGTATCCCAGGAAGTTTAACAGTTTTATTACAAATGCCAGATGCTGCAATAGTATGTCCTTGCTGTCCACTTGGATCAGGCAGTCGTCCAGATATGGGTAGATTTGTATTCCTTGTAGTCTGCAGAAGGCGATTACTGATGCCAGGCATTTCGTAAACACTCTGGGTGCAGTAGATAATCCAAAGGGCAATGCAGAGAATTGGTAATGGGTTGAACCTGCAAGAAATCTGAGGTATCTTCTGCAATCTTGTCTGATTGGGACATGCAGGTATGCCTCCTTGAGGTCCAATGTTACCAGCCAAGACTCCTTGCCCAGCATGGGATGAAGCTGCTGTAATGTGAGCATCTTGAATTTTGGCACCTGTAGATATGTGTTTAGGATGGATAGGTCTAAGATAGGTCTCCAATCTTTGTCTTTCCTTGGTACCAGGAATAGTCTGGAATAAAAACCTTGACCTTGTTCCTTTGCGGGTACCTCTTGAATCGCTTTCATGTCCATGAGAGCGGAAATTTGCCTTTGTGCCTCTGCCCTTTGATTTTGTGGCAGGTTTGGCATGCCTCTCATTTTTGGAAGGGTGTGAAAGTGGAACCTGTAGCCTCTGTCTATAATGTCCAGAATCCATTTGTCCTTTGTAACAATATGCCAATTTTTTGAGAATAATGCCAGTTTTCCGCCCAAAGGTGCTGCCAATAAAGCTTTGCTTGGCAGGAGTAGGGGAAAGTCATTGTGTCTGTTTTCTAAATGACTGTGATCCATCTTCTCCACCTCTTGGGGTTGATGCTTGCCACTGTCTTGCTCTGTAAGATCCTTGAGGTTGCCCTCTACCCCTTGGGCGTCTGTATCTACCACTTTGAGGTCTGCCCGTGGCTGGAAAGGACCAATTTTTTGAAGGCCAGTTTCTGCTGAAACGTGGAGGTTGTACCTGTAGGAAATCTTTCACTGTTTGCATTGATTTCGCTTTTTCCTCCATTTTCTTTAGTACCTCCTCAGCTTTAACACCAAACAATACATCTTTTTGAAGTGGTGCATCTAATAATTTTGCTTTGACATGATCTGGTAAGGTTTGCTCTTTGTGCCAAGCATGTCTACATATAACAGACCCTGTAACAACAGCTCTACATGAGACCTCTAAAGCATCAAAACCACACTGCAAGGTATGTTTACCCACTTGCTCTGCACCATGCAACAAATCCTGCAACTCTTTCAAATCTGGTTGTTCTGGTTGTGTCATTTTGCTTTTCAACTGAGATAACAAAAACTGTTGATACTTTAACATATGGAACTGACAGTTTAATGCCCTCATGGTTAAAGTGGCTGAGGTATACACCTTTTTCCCCCACCTTTCTAATGCTCTGGAATCTCTCTCTGAAGGTAATGGGTTTTTAGCAGTAGAGGCCTTAATTCCCTTGGGACCCTGTGAAATAGTTTCTGGGTCAGCAGTATGGCTTTTATATAGGAACTGGTGAGAATCAGGAACCCGGTAATACCTGTCTGGTTTAACAGGAGCTGGAGGTAAAGAATCTGGATTAAGGCTGGCTTCTGTGTACACATCATCCAAAATATCTAAAATAGGTGGGATAGCCAGGGGTCTATGCTGGGGGAGCAGTAGAAATTCCCCGAGCCTTTTCTTGGAATCTGAGTAATCTAGGCCTTCCCAGTGAAAGCGTTCCCTCAATGTATGCAGGGTTTCCCCAAAAGAGTAGTCCTCAGGGGGGGAGACCGAGGGAATAGACTCCTCAGCATCAGAGTCTTCGAAAGGGGAATAGGCATAATCCTGGTCCTCAGAGTGTTCTGAGGTAATAAAAGCTTGATCTGAGGAAGGGTAGTCTTCCTCTAATCTGGGTCTTTTGTCAGATGGGGGTTGAGAACCCCTGATAAGAGTAATCAAATCCTCAGCCATTTTAAGCATCTGCTTTTTAGGCATGGGTCCTTGAGAGGAGGTCTGAGGACCCTGTTTTTTGGTTTTCATGGCTGGTTTAGATTTAGTGAAAGATTTAATTAGAGAAGGTGGAAGGCCTGAAGATGCCTTCAGAAATGGCAGGCCTGTCTAAATTCTGAGTTTCCCCGCCAAGAGTGGTGTCGGTATTTGCAGTAGGAATGGGGAACGGGGAGCGACCTCAGGTACTGAAGTCACCGGTAATGTAGTTTCATCGGTACTTAGGGGCTGCGTAGGCACCTCGCTGAGAACCAGAGAACCGGTAGTCGGCCTAAGCGTGGTCTCAGTAGTCGGTGCGGACCTCGGATGTCGGTCCTTATCTTTGCGTCTTTTGCTCAAAACTGGAGTCGGAGTATCCGTTGACATGATATAATTAAATTTTTTGTCAAAATAATGAAGGGCGAACTCCGCCCGGCACTTAATAGTGCGCTTGTTGAATCTAGAACAAAAACGGCAGGCCAAGACGTCATGGTCTGGGCCTAAGCAAGGTATACAGAAAGAGTGGAAATCCTTATGCGGTATTTGCTTCCCACATGAAATGCAATTATTAACTTTGTCTGACATCTGTCTGAGGCAAGAAAAGTTTCCCCAATGGGGTACTTAGCTTTAAAGAAGACTTCGGCTGAAATACTTTCGTAAATCTCAGGATCTGGCTGACCGGCACTTGCGAACTGCTTCTGCTTCGGGCACCGCGCGGCAAGAAAGACTGAAGAAAATGCTGTCGGCTGCCTCTTTTGTACCCCTGCCGCACTGACATCAGGGAAGAAGCGACGACAACCGACACCGGACCTAGACTTTGGAATTCGGCCGACCTAGGACCCACCTGATGGCAGGATAACCCATCTGTAATGACTGCAGCTGTATGCACGATGAACATCTAATATGATTGGCTATCTATTATTTTAACCAATATGGACCTTTGTACTGTATGATCTGAAGAAGGCGAAGATTCGCAGAAAGCGCTCATGTATGTATTTAGGCCTTTTGATTGTTTTCTAATTAAATTATGCTTACTTTTATGCTTTCGTTGTTTTTTATACAGCCTCAGCCATGGTGCCACTTCAAGCATTGCAGAATAGGGGGGATCAAGCAGAATAAGAGTAGCAACTGCAGAATACTAAACAGAAAATAATGAATTACCTTGATAATATGCATGAGTTTAAAAAAGACTGCTGTTAAGCAATTGTTTTTTTTTTTTTTGATAACTCCAGAGCACAAAAGCTTTTAGCACAAGTGGGCCAATAGAAAGTAGAAAGGGGGTTGCCAACGAGGAAGAGAACTAGAGATCCTGCAGAGGTACTAGAAACATTCAATTTTATGAAAAGCTGCAGAGAGCAGACCAGAAATCAAGAAAAGGTACAAATGGAAATGTTTACGGAAGAATTAAATATGCCAAGGTTAGAGGTAGTTGAAGCTCAATTACTAACGGTTATGATAGGAGGAGATGAGATAAAAATGGTGATGTATAACCAATCTAGAGGAAACTCCCCAGGCATAGATGACATTCCTGTGGAAGTTTGGAAGCTAGGATGGTATTTGCTCTCCCTATCAGCATCTTAATTAACAGATCTCTAAAAGAATCATACGTGCCTATTCTTTGGCGCTCAGCCTACATTCTACCTCTTCATAAAGGAGGCAAAAATACTAATATCTCCAACTTCCGCCCAATTGCCCTACTCTCACCTATATCAAAAATTCTAGAAAAATGTGTCCACCACCAACTCATGCCTTTCTTAACCCAGACTCAACTCCTAACACCCACCCAACATGGTTTTCGCCCTGGCCACAGCACCATTACTGCCTTATAATCCTTCTTAGAAACAGTCAATCAAGCCAGGGATTCCGGATTACTAGTTTCCACTGTACTGTTAGATATTTCTAAAGCCTTTGACACCATCTCTCACAAACACCTTCTCTTTCATCTAGCCAACCTTCATCTCTCCCCCGATACTCTATCCTGGTTCTCCAGCTACCTATCAGACAGATCTCAAGCTGTCAGATGGAAAAACTCTACCTCCTCCTTCTTACCAACACCCACTGGCATTCCCCAGGGGTCCATCCTTGGACCCATGCTTTTCAACATCTTCATAAATAACCTTCACACTGCCATCTCAGACACAACAGTTATCCAATATGCTGATGACTCTACCTTAGTCTGTGCTGCCTCTAACCTTCCTGAACTACTGACAAAAACCCAAATAGCTTTTTCCACTACTGAGAACTGGATGCACCAAAATCATCTCTCTCAACTCTAATAAATCTAAAATTCTTCTTTTTCCTCCCTCCAGGGCTTTCACTTTTGACAAAAATGCTTTCAAAGTCCTAAGCCAAACCAACTCTACTATAGAAGTGGTCCCAACTGCAAAACTCCTTGGCATCACCATAGACGAGCACCTTAAATTTGATATCCACTTACAACAAAACAAAGAAAACCCACCAAAAGCTATGTATGCTCTATAGGAACAACCACTTTCTCTAGGCATACCTTAGCAACTACCTATCTTCTACCATCTTTACTATATGGAGCTCCATTCCTAACTAACCTGTCTGCTTCCAACACCTCTAAACTCGAAATTTGCTATAATAAGATCTCTAAATTTGCAACCAAATCCAAAACTTCTACCCACCATTGCCTTTCCCTACAATCTCTGAACTGGCTAGAACTCCCTAACCACCTAGACTATCTTCAACTAACCACTGCTCACAAATTAATATTCTACCCTGATAAATGCCCAACCTTAACAAACATCCTTCCTCCGTACATCCCAAATAGATCTCTAAGATCTGAACACCAAAACTTAATCTCAATCCACAAGCCCAAACGCCCTGCTGGCCAACTCCTTCTCTCCAGGCAGGAAATGGAACTCTCTCCCTCCTTCACTTAGAACAACATCTAACTCAGAATCCTTCAAAACCCAACTTTTCTCTTACCTGTCTTCTAAACATAAATGTTCCTGCTTTCATCCCACTTAAATGTAAATAACTACCCCATTGAACCCTCCACTCTCCTCACTTCACACTACCCTAGAACTATTATTTTTCTATTGCTGCTAAAACAAACTTAAGCTACTTCTCAGTTTAAGTAATTCTCTTTCTCTACTCCTTGTATGTAAACATTGTAAACATCAAGTAAATGCAGATCTCGATATTACAGACTGTGGAAACTTGCTGCTCTGAAGGGAAACAACTGAAAATCTGTTTATCTACTTTCCTTAATGATGTTTTTTATGTAAACTGTAAGCATTTGCTTTTCTTTTTCTCACTGTATGAATGCATTTATACATGTATTTTTTACCTTCAAGACTATGTAACTTAGATTGTATCCGTATTGCTTATGGAGCTTTTCTCCCCGGGCCTCCACTGAAAATGGGCACGTTCTGGCCCAGTGGACTTCCCCGGTAATCAAACTGGAAATAAAAATAAATAAATAAAATAAATGTTTTGTTTAATAGTATTTTAAAAGGAGGAGAAGCACCAGCATCCTAGAAGAAAGCTGTGGTGGCTTTAATACCCTAAAGATGGCAAAGACCCATCATTTCAATTCTAAACCATGATTCTAAAGTGTTTATGTCTATAATGGTTAAAAGAATGGCAAAGCTGATGCCAAAATTGATAGATATGGGTCAGTTTGGTTTTGTGGAGGGGAGGCAAATATTTGACAAAGTACAGTTGTGTACACTTACCATAAATGTAGATGTTCGAGTGTATTCACTGTTGCAGTCCTCACATATAGGTTATCTGGCTCCCAGTAGCCCTCAGTCGGCCTGAATACCAGAGTCCTTGTACATGACCATTGGCTGCCACCGGTTGTAAAACTGATGTCAGTACGTCAGATATAAAGGGTTGCAGCAGACGCCATTTCCTCAGTTTTTCTTGACTTAACTGTCAGGATCCCCCAAAAGAAGTCTAACCCTGGAATGGTAACACCCTGGACACATGTCATACAAAAAATAAATCTATAGTCTGTGCCTTAGGAAAAAAGGGGGAATGGAGGGTGGGAAACCAGGACTGCAACAGTGAATACACTCAAACATCTACAGTTATGGTAAGTGTACACAACTGCACTATGTCCTTCATGTTTCACTGTTGCAGTCCTCACATATGGGTTGATTCCCAAAGCCAAGTAAGAAGACAAAGGGGAGAGAAGCATCACAGATTAAGGGTTGGCAAGGATGTCCTGCAAAACGCAGAGGCAAAACCAGCCCTGGATTTAGAAAACAAAGTTAGATTGTAATGCTTTGTGAAAGTATGGACAGAAGACTAAGTAGCTGCTTCTAGAATGTCCTTGGTAGGCACACCTCTCAGAAAGGCTGCAGATGTAGAGGCTGCTCTAGTAGAATGGGTCCTAATACCCTGAAGGGGAACCTTCCCATGCTGCAGGTAACAAAAGTGAATACAATAAGCAATGCATTTGGAGATGGTTTGTTTTGAAATATCTTTACCCTGAGCCCCAGGAGCAAAATTAACAAATAACTGTTCCGATTTTCAAAAGGATTTAGTCCTAAGTAAAATCTCAGCTGTCTATGCACATCAAGAGAGTGCAGACTCCTTTCTCCTTTATTTTGGGGATTGTTGAAAAATGTAGAGAGGTGAATAGACTGATTAAGGGTTAAACTGGAAACTACCTTAGACATAAAGGAAGGATTGGTTCTCAGAGAAACCCGATCGGAGTGAAAAATAATGAAGGTTCTACTGCCATTAAGGCTTGCAGCTCAGATACCCTTCTGGCTGAAGTAATAGCTAAAAGGAAAGCAGTCTTCCAGGATAGGAACTTCAAATCTGCAGAGGCAGCTGGTTCAAAGGGAGGTAGAGTAAGATTTTCCAGGACAAAATTAAGATCCCAAGCAGGAGTAGGAGCTCTTCTGGGTGGGGGGGGGGTCTAAGATTACTAGCTCCCCTCAGGAACTGCTTCATCAAGGTGTGAGAAAACATGGGTCACTCAAAAGAACAATGAGCCAAAATTGCTGAAGCGTGAATTTTGATTGAAGAAAAGGAAAGTCCACCATTAAGCAATCCTGCTAGGTAGTTAAGAATGACAGAAAGAGAAGGATGAGAAGAGTCTTCTCCTTTGGCTAGCATCCAAGAGCAAAATCTCTTCCATTTGTCTGCATAAGATTTTCTTGTGTTAGGCCTCCTGGCCTCATGGCCTCATGAAGAACTTCAACCACCTGTTGGGAAAGATTTAAAGTATTAGCCAGGCAGTTAAATGCATAGTTTGAAGATGAGTATGAAGGAACCCCCCCCCCCCAAACCAGCAGATCTGGTACCAGGGGACGATGCCAAGGCTGAGCCTGGGAAAGGCTGCGAAGCAGGGGATACCAATGCCTGGGCCAATCTGGAGCTATCAGAAAGTACAGTTTTGTACCTACCATAAATGTAGATGTTCGAGGATCCCCATTATTGCCAGTCCTTACTGGGGGTATAGTCCGCCCGTCAGTCGGCCCGAAAATAGAGTATAAGGCTGGCCAGGCCGGTCCAGAGTCAGAGCGGCAAACGTGCGTCCAGAGGGGTACTAATCCGGACCGGCGATCCGATATCATATCTTTCTTTTCTTGCCCTGTCACCTAGACCTAAAAGACAAGGCCCAAAATATACCTGCACCAAAGAAATATGTACAATATATACAAGAATATATACACAAATATAACTGTAACCTCACCACCTACACCTACACAACCACAGGAGGGGGGGAGAGGGGAAAGGAGCAGCAATGGGGATCCTCGATCATCTATAGGTAGAATTCTACAACTGTATACCACTTCGCCGTGTTCCCATTGCTGCAGAAGTCCCTTTGCCTGGAATTTAGAATCCCAAAGCAGAGGTAAGGAGCAAAAGCAGGAGCTGAAGCTTAGGAGCTGTCTTATCTGCATGCTCAAAACAGCTGTGGCAAAACCAGCCCTGAGACTTTGGGAGAGTGGGAGGGTGAAGAGCAAGTATGCACTGAACTCTGAGTAGCTGCTCCAAAATTTCCAAATATCCCAAACAGCACCCCCTTAGAAATGCTGTTGACGAGGCCTAATCCCAGCTGGAATCTTCCTTAATCCCAGCTGGAATCTCCTTGCCATGATGGAAAATGCAATCACAAATGCAAAGCCAAATAGAAATAGAAATGCTTGTGTTGCTTCAAATGTGAACTCAACACAAGAAACAAAAAGAAACTGAGGACTCCTGAAATCTGAAAAATCTGCTTAAATGTGCTCATGTACATGATGTAATAGTAAAGTCTGCAGTTCTTGGCCCCTTTTTCTTAATTTCTGCATAAAAAAGAGTTCAAATGAATAAATTGGTTTAAAACCACCTTAGCACACAAAGGAAGGATTAAAGGATAAAGGAAGGATTACTTATGGAAAATCAAAAGGGCTCTACTGCTGCTAAGCCACTTAAATGACCTGCAGGTCTTTCAAAGTACAGCCCAGTAATAAAGCAGTCTCCCATTCCATGACAAATTATTTTCAAGTCAGCGAGGCTTCAAATTCAGCCGGAGCTGTTTTCCAACAACCAATTGGGCCCATGCATCCCAAGCAGAAGAGGAGCTCCTATTGGGAGTCTTATATTCTGCCCCTCTAAGAAAAGGATTCTTTGAAAAACATGGTGGGTCACAACATGAAGGAGCTGAAAAACAATCAACATGAATCTTAGATAGTGAGAAGGACAAACTTTAAATCAGCTCTTGGAAGTAAGATATTGCCACACTCAACTCAAATTAGGCTCCAAAACTCCCAAATTCCTTGCTCATCTCCAAATAAAAATTCCATTTCCAAATTACAATTTCCTTCCTTCTAGGTCTTCTAGCTTTCCATAATCATTTAAAACTTGTTCAGAGTTCCAGGAGAACATTGTAACTTTTGTTGTAGACCTAACCAAGCTGTTAGATGAAGAGAGTGAAGCTTGACATTGAGCAGATGAAGAGAGTGAGAGAGATACAGATGAGAATCAGAGAGGTAGGAGCCATGGCTTTCTCTTTACCAGATAAGGCCAGTGGATTACCAGTGTGAGCCCTCCTTAATCTTACAATATCAAATCATGGATAGCCAATCTGCCTGGATTTAATAGTACCTAATTAAGGATTGTCTGAGAAGGCATACATTGGGGATCCCTTGGGGTTGAACTGCACACATCCCACTTTCCGTTGTGTGATGAAACCCTTTGTGCAAAACTTTTTCAAGCTGCAAGCTGTAGACTGATCTCCCATAAAATCTATGTCTGGCCCCCAGGTTCATGTTCCCCCTTGCTTACAGATGTATGACTGAACAGTTTCCATCTCTGTTAGAATCAGCTGCTTCTGGAAAGTAACTCATTTCCACCATTAATGCAAACTGGACTTTGTAACATCTCCATCATGTTGATATGCGCAGATGCTGTAGTCTGGCAGAATACCTCTGCTGCCCAACTAGAAGCTTAGATGAGCTCCCCGAAGCAATGTCAGGACACAGTCGTGTTATGTGAGAGGTTCCTGGCGAGATCCACACTTGAAAGTGTTTAATGCTTACTGTGAGCCAAACAAAATTCTTTTGATTCTTAATTTTTATTTATGTAGATGTGTCCCAAATCCTGGCAGTGCTTGGTCCATACATGAGCTCCATCCAGTGCAGCTTCCTCATTGTCAGTTTGCATCTGACTCGCCTGTCGATAAGCAAGATGAACCCTAATGTGAAGGACTGTCCTTGCAGTCACATCTGAAATTAAAGATAGTTGGCAGAAGGCTATTTGATATGACATTCTGTTTGTCCCACTTAAAAGGCCATCTGGGAGATACTATTTTTTCTTACCCAGAAGCACATGTCATTGCAGTTTGTAGACTGGACTTATTTGGATCACCCTGCACCCTAGGCGGCTGCCAGTTGCTATGACTACGGACATGCAGGATCATCCCCATGAAAGCAGTGATAGAAAGGAAGTGAGTTCCGGTCTAGTATGTAGATTTGAAAGATAGTTTCCCTAAGTGTAGGCTAAAGCACAGAACTTTGTACAACTGTAGACTCCAAGGGGCCTTTCGCTCAGCCTCACCCCATCTGCTCTTGAATGTAGAAATTTCTAGACTGGATGCAGTAGAAGGTTTAATATATAGGCACCATGATCAGACTTCATGAACTCTAGTTATAGATTTGAATTTCTTGTCCTTGAGGAGTGAAAGAATAATTCACTCAATCAAGCCGGAGAACTTAGAATGTCTTAAAGATGTTAAGGAGGATAAATCCAGAAGAAACCTCCACGTCTTTGCCCAGATACTTCAACTAGCAATAGAGAACGGATCTAGGCCTTTCTGAGACATGAGCATCTAGAACTGATATCTCTGGATCCTCTGAAACTTGCTTGTGAAAGCTTTTTCTTTGTGGACAGTTGGGAACAGCCTTTGGCTTTTCGTCCCTTATCTTTAGCAGCACTTTGGGAAGAAGGGGTAGAGGAGGGAATGCATAAACTGAGAGATGTGTCCATGGAAAGGACAACGCATCCACCCTCCAAGCTTTGTTGTGAAACTCCCTGGTGCAGAAGGTTGGAAGGAGATGACTGGTGTGAGAAGAGAAAAGATCCACTTGTGGGGTGCCCCAATGATGAGTGATGCAATGGAAAATGTCCCTGTTCAGTTGCCACTCATGAGGATCCAGAACATGTCTGCTCAAATGATCCGCCAAGGAGTTCAGCCTCCCTGGAAGATACTGGGCCATTAGATGTAAGCCCGTGGATGCTGCTATGGACCATAGTCTCATGCTTTGTCTGCACAAGGGGTAAGAGCGAGTCCCCCTTGCTTGTTGATGGACCATATGACTGTGGTATTGTCTGTCCTGATCAGCAAAGTCCCATAGTAAACTAGGCCCTTGAAAACCAGCAAGGCCTGCTGCACTGCCATCAGTTCTTTTAATGATGAATCTGCTGGGTGCTCCAAGTCCCCTGTATGCCCCTGCCCTCCAGATGAGCCCACCATGCAACATCTGAGGCATCTGTGGTGAGAGTCTGGCTGGCAGGCAGTGGGCGGAAAGGCAGACCCTTGTTCTGAGAACAGGCTGTCGCCCACCTGAGGAACTCCATTTGTAGACAGGGAATCAGGGGAAGAATCAAGTCTAAGTCCTGTGTGTGTTGACACCAAAGGTTCTTGAGGTACCATTGAAGATTTCTCATATGCAGCCTTGCATATGGGATCATCAAAATACATGAAGCCATGAACCCCAATGCTTGCAGGAATTGCCTTGCAGAGAGCTGGGTCATGCTTGCCAAGTTCATGAAGTAAGCCGAAAGATCTTCTTGCTTCTGTTGAGGGAGGAATACCATCTGGGTGGCTGTATTCAGACTCACTCCCAGGAAAACCATCTCCCTTGAAGGAACCAAGTTTGACTTCTTTTCGTTGAGAGTGTAGCCCAAAGAGGTGAGAATGATCTTCACGAAATCCACATCCTTTTCCAGTTGCTCTGGGGAGTTTGCTTGACTGAGACAGTCGTCCAGGTAAGGATAAATTTGAATGTTTCTCTGCCTGCAAAAATCAATGGCTGGAGCCAGGCACTTTGTAAAAACGCTGGGAGCAGTAGATAAGCCAAAGGGCAATGCAGAGAATTGAAAGTGTTAACTCCTCAGCCCTGAAGCGAAGGAACTGCCTGCAACTTTCCCTTATGGGGATGTGCAGATAAGCCTCCTTGAGATCCAAAGTTACCAGCCATGAATCTTTACCCAGCATTGGTAGTAATTGTTGAAGGGTGAGTATCTTGAATTTGGGAATCACCAGAAAAGTGTTTAGAATGGACAGATCCAGAATAGGGTGCCATGTGCCCCCTTTCTTGGGTACCAAAAAAGCCTTAAATAAAAACCTAGGCCTGCCTGATTTGCAGGAACTGGCTCTATAGCCCCATAGTCAGTATAGAAGAAATTTGAGTTTATACCTCTGCCCTGAGAGTTCTGGGTATATCTGGGTATCCTTGTAAAACAGGGGAGGTGTGAAAGTAAAACTTGTAACCTTGGTTTACTATATTGAGCACCCATTTGTCGTTTGTGATGGTATACCATACCTCTGCGAATCTGGCTAACCTTCCCACCAAAGGAAACCCAGGGTCCGCAGAGGTAGGCACAAGAAAGCTGGAGTCATTGTGAATGTTTGCTTTGGGAAGCTGGCTTAGAACTGCCCGATTTAACAGAAGGATGCCATTGTTTAACCCTTTGGGGGGCAGAAGCCTGCCCTCTGGAAGATCTGAAACCCCTAGGCCTAGAGTGATCCTGCTTGCCAGGATCAGGGAAAGACCAATTCTTGGAAGGATAATTCCTACTAAACTGAGGAGGCTGAACCTGAAGGAAATCTTTTACAGCTTGCATAGATTTTGCCTTATCCTCCAACTTCTTCAGTACCTCCTCAGTTTTAGTACCAACAAGATTGTCCTTGTGCAAAGGAACATCCAGCAATTTAGATTTTACTGGTTCAGAAAGAGGCTGCTCCCTGAGCCAAGTATGCCTTCTGATTACAGAACCAGTGGCTGCTGCTCTGCAGGAAGCCTCCAAAGTGTCAAAACCACAACGAAGTGAATGCTTATTAACTAAAGTAGCAGAATTCAGTAAGTCTTGTAAATCTTTGTTCTCTGTCAGGGAAGGAACATCCCCAAGTTTTAGCCTTAATAGCCTCCAAAGTATGCTGCTGATACTTAAGCATGTGAAAAAGAAAATTCATGGATCTAATGGCAAGAGTTGCAGAGGTATAGACTATTTTTACCCCACCTGTCCAAAGCCCTAGAGATTCCTTATCAGAAGGCACAAGGTTCTTAGCAATAGTAGCCTTAACACCCTTGGGGCCTTGACAAATAATTTCTGGATCAGCAGTAGGGTTTCTAAAAAGGAATTGATGAGATTCAGGAACCTTGTAATACCTACCTGGTTTTCTGGGGGCAGGAGGCAAGAATTTTCCATGAAAACACCATCCACAATTTCCAAAACTGGAGTCATAGCCAGAGGCTTATGTTGTGGCCAATTTAGAAATTCCCTGATTCTTTTCTTAGACTGTGGGAAATCCTGACATTCCCATTTAAAATGCTCCCTAAGAGTATTCAAAATATCCCCAAAGGAAAACTCTTCTGGAGGGGAGGCAGAAGGGATACAGTCCTCAGCATCAGAATCTTCAAAGCCAGAAAAAAGTTAAGAATTTCCTTTTTCACCAGCAGATATACTGGAAATCACAGAATCTGAGACAGACAGAACATCAGGAGATAATTCTCTAGCCCTCTTTGAAGGGGGGGGGGGTGAGAGCCCCTAATGAGGGAAAGAAGATCACCAGACATCTTTACCAACTGGGACTGAGATACAGGAGGGGAGGCCGAGGCCTGCTTGTGAGTAGGTTTGTGGCTGGAAGGTTTATTAGCAATCCGGAGGGACTCGGGAGGCCTAGCAACTGCAGAAGTCTGAATTAAGGTAATCGGTCTGGTTCTGGTCTCATGTCAAAAAAAAGAAGCATCAGAAACCGGTGCCTGCAAAGAGGCTCCGGACCCATCTGACATGGCGACAGGCAGTCTGAAGACGAAAAAGCAGCCTGCTGGAGGACTCCGTAAAGGTCTCGGCAGAGGCTTGCGGATGAAAATCCGCAGACTGCAGGGGCTGCGAAAGCACCTCACCGATTACCGCTGTGCTGACGACCAATTTCACCGGTGCATCATCAGTAGCTTTAATCTTAGGCCTGTCGCAATCCTTGTCTTTGCATTTCCTAGGTATATCTGAAGTCGGGAGACCAGAAGACGCCATATCGACGAACTTAGGCCAGACTCCGAAATGCTTACACAAAATCTTAGCTCTATGGCGTACGGTACGCGGGTTAAAAGAAACACAGAGATTGCAGTTAGGCACATCATGCTCAAGGCCCAAACAAGTTATACAATAGGAATGGAACTCACGGTGCAGAATCTGTTTTCCACATGCAAGACAGTTATTAACTTTATCGGACATTCGTTAAAGCAAGAAAAGAGGATCCCCAACATGGTACTTATCTGAATGCGCCTTCAATTTGGTAGTCGGAAAGTGAAACGAACGTAAACGTATGACCGGCACTAGTGCGAATTGCATCTGCGATAGGCTCCGTGGCAAGAATGACTGAGGAAATGGTGTCGGCTGCCTCCCTTTATACCTGACGTACTGACATCAGTTTTACAACCAGCGGCAGCCAATATCATAGACCAAGGACTCTGGTATCCGGGCTGACTGAGGACTACCAGGAGCCGGATAACCCATATGTGAGGACTGCAACAGTGAAACATGAAGAACATCATTAGTTACTGATGGTGAGTCTTGATACACAGAAAGCATTCAAAAGAATAAGCTGGGATTTTATGAGTAGGGCAATGGATGTGTTTGCATTCCCAGATAAAATTATAAGATTGATTAAGAAGATATATGAGGAATCATTGGTGAAAATTAAAGTGGGTGAATTCCTCTCTAAGTTATCTCTGAGCAGAGGAACCAGGCAGGGGTGTCCCTCTTTGCCTTTTGTTATTTGTGTTATAGTAAGAACCACTGGAAAAGAAAATAAGGGACTCCGAAATTCAAGGATATAATTAGTATGGCAGTCACGAAAAGCTGGCTTTATTTGCAAATGATATTATTTTACACCTGATAAAACCAGAATATTTTGAGACAGTTTCAAGTCTTTTTGGGATACAAAATTAATGAAGATAAAACTAATGCAATAGCTGTAAACTATGTATGGGAACACGATAAAATGAAGTACTTAGGAGAAGGCATTAAAACTATTCTGTTATGGCAGCAAAGGATATGTGGAAAGAAACTAAAAAGATAATACCAAAACTGAGAAACTGGAAGCTCTGTTTTATGGATATGGATAGCAAGATAAAAGCAGTCAAAATGTTTTAGTCCCTTTAGTTTTATACACAGGTCAGACATTTTTATCAACCAGAAGAGAAGTTGTGGATAACAATAAATCCTACTGTTGGTAACTATAAAGGCTGTCCTCCACCAATGCGTATATAAAAAAAGAGAACGAACTGACCGATGATATTTGAACACACACGGTCTCAAATCCAAACGAAATTCAAACAGACTGAGTGCGCTTTCGTCTCCTATCGTGAGACTTCATCAGAATCTCCTGTTAGTACAAACATTCTGTTTAAATACTCTCATAATAAAACAGTTCTTAATTGACTGATTATTAATCACTTAAAAATTAATTAATTCCAGTTCTAAATAACCCTTAGGTGTATACAAACTGTTGGAAATTCACATATAAAGAACTAAAATGCACACCTACATAAAAATGAAAAATCAAAATAACCAACTTGTATACCATAAAAATACATATGAAAATAAAAAATAAAAAATACATATAAAGAAACATAAATTCATTCACATAAAATCTTGAAGGCAAGAAACATGAACAACTATTTAACTTCATGTTACTGGTAGTATATGAAAGAACCCTATTGCAAAAATATAATACTTCTTGAACATGAAAGGTGTACATAATTCCTTAAATTATTGTTGTATGTCACCTAATATGCTCAAATATGTTAAAATTACCAATTAAAATGTACTTATAAATACTAATAAATATAATGCAAAATTTTATATATTACAAACTTTCCTAAAATTCATAAGTTATACATAAAATTATATTAATGTATATAAAAATAGATTTAAATAATGCTTAAAATACTTTAAAATACTTTTAAATAGTATGTGATAAGTTGTGGATAGCAATTAATAAAGAGTTGAATGATTTTATCAAGGAAGGGAAGATGGCAAGAGTCGAGTGGGACATTTTTGGAGTGTAATGAGTTGGCACATTTTAAAACTTTCTTGCAAACTACTCTATCAGAAATACTGGGTGAGCAAGCTGGTATAACTATTTTTTGAACTATGTTGCAGAATCGGAATTTTTAGATATAGTAAAACCTTGATGAATCTTAATTATGATAGCTACCAAAAAAGCAACTACTAGAAAATGGAAATCAAAGTCTAAACCAACTGTATTAGAAGTACTGAATATAGCAACAGATATAAAACAAATGGAAATGGGATATTCAGAAAAGGGTAGGTGCAAAGTACATTAAGAAAATTAAATTCTGGGAACAATACAAGCATAATAATGTTTTGGAAGAGGAATGAGGTTTAAAAGAAGGTAGGATTTGAAGGAGCAATGTAACGTTTGACTGAAAATAACTGGATAGATTATACATGATGTATAATGTTTGCAACTAAAATATGTCAACAAGGTTTGTTTTCATTTACATAAATGTAGGAATGTCTATGTCATAAGTGATAATTTAATAAAGATATTTCTTATTTAACAAAAACAAATAAATAAAACATGATGGAGAGAGAGAGAGATTCATCATGCACTGCCTCCCCCTTCTGGTTCAGACTCCCCCTGCAAATTAAGCAGAGTGATACAGTATCTTCCTTTAAAGAGGACAATGATTGGATGGGCACTCACAAATTTACTCTGGGCTTGACCTGCCTAGCCCTCCCTGAAAGAGGAGGTATGGTCTAAGGGGAGGTACTGCTACCTGAAGAGTTTCTCCTGGTCAGTAGGATGCCTACATTTTTGTGAGATTTTAAAACAAATTTGATGATGTCAGCTTTTTTAAATCCTTTATTTCTGACATGAGAATTTTTTTTCTAAAATTCTTAAGTAGTCCCACATCTACTGTGTTACTCTTCAGCTAGAGTCAGTTATTTTCATCAATAGACTGCAACAGTACCCACTCATTATAGCCACTTTACTGACTACATATGAAACCAACTGAGATCGAAAACAGATTGAAAATGGGTAATTAATACGAATCCCATGTCAAAATCCCCTTCTACAACCAGTGGTCTCAGGGCCTAGTGACCACTAAAAGCTCTGAAATGTTCCGTAATGTACTTTATGCTTTAGTTTTAAAAGAGTGCTACTTTTCCATTTATTTTACTGCTATCCAGTAAATTTATATATGTGACCTTCAACACTTTGTCTATGTCTGCAAATAAATATTTGCAAATACACACACTATATATATATATATATATATAGAGAGAGAGAGAGAGAGACACACACACACATAGGTAAGGACCATTTATTTGGGCATATGTTAGGTAGGAAGTTTCTAAAATTTATGTGTGTGTGTTTGGGGGTATGTTAGTCTAGGTATAATTACTGTCTGCTTCTGTCAGAGGCATGGGGGCCAGGCCTGGAATAAATTTCCTATTTCCCATCCAATGGTCAATGCTATATTTAAATAGAGTTAGGGATGGAATCTGCTTCACAGAGATGAGAACCTGTTCCAGAGCATGGGGATCCTGTGAGAAACATATCTGTTACACCAACATGTCTTATTTATGTCACAAGCAAAATTTAAATCCTTAGATCCAGTGGTTCTGATGCTGATCATTTTGCATATGTGCAAATGATTCAACAGAGCTGGATCTGAGGATGTCCTATACGCCAGGCATAGACTGCTTCTCAGTAGTCTATAGGAAACCTAGTATAGATTTAGGGCTTTAAGGCAATCCATACAAGACAATGTGTTTACTACCTGGATTCTCCAAGTAAGGAACCTTTGTGAGCATTTCAGCTGTTGCATATGTTTCATCATGTACATGCAGAAGGTGGCACTATACTCAATGATTGATCTGATTAGGGCCAAATAAAGTGGCATTATGACTTCCTTGAACATAGATACCATGCCTTTACTTATAATTTGGGCAACATAGAATGATTTTCTTACTGCCTTGGCCACATGTTGGTCAAAGGCCAGACTACTGTCTACATATGTTTCCAGATCCCCAACTACCAGGGCAACTCTTAGGGTTGTCTTATCAATGGAGAAATTAGCCTGCATGACTGTTTTCACAAAAGGCACTATAATGATTTTCTTGGCATTGAGTTTAATCCATGACTGTCATTTGACTGTGTTAGACCCTCTTGTAAGACGTTTGTGTCATTGGGAGAATCTATGATATTTCCCAATTTGCATTCATCTGAAACTTGAAAATCCCTTAAGATTAGCCTTACCACCAAGAAGTAGAGGCCAAATAGGAATGGTCCCAGCATGGAGTCCTGAGGTATCCCACTGGTGACTAGTCCCTCCGTAGAGATGGTCTCACCAATCCTGACTTCCTGGGTCCCCTCTGCAAGTCAACTGGCAAGCCAGTGAGTTTTGAAGGGATTTATGCCCAGTTTGGTGAGTTTGTCAACTATATCTGAATACTCCAAGATCAAAGAAAACCAATACAGAGACAGGGAAGCCATACAATATCCATTTAGAAAGAGCCACAGTAAAGAACGAACTCACCTTCAGAATCAAGTGCTGGGAGATGGCAACATCACATATTGTACCCTTAATCAGTTTTTGCATACAACCAACCCAGACCCCAAAAAGACAGCCACTTATTGTGTAGAATGGCAATGTTTGGCTGTGATGGAATTAAAAGAAAGTAACATGTTGCTGTTACACACACATTCACTACACCCCCACACACACATACATACATACATGTATAACCCATAGCAATGATTGTTTTACACTGACTTCAGCAAATACCATAGACTGTGTGGCGCTGCTCCTGCTAGGCCAGATAGTTTCATAGTTTCATAGCATAGTACTAGGCTATCTGCCCTGGGGCATTTGTAAGCCTAGCCATAGTGATGTGGCTTTTGCCACCCCATGAAATGGTACAAAAAATGTACAGAATAAATTTAGAATACTGTGCCTCTGTCTAGTAGTGACACAATGAAGGTCCCCTTATATAACAGAATTAGTTTACTGTGCCCCTGTCTAGCAGTGACACAGATGTGACCCCTGGGGTAAACGTACGATCTCCCATCCACTCATCAAGATTTCTCTTGAAGAGAGTCAGTGAGGGGCTCTCCCTAATACGAACTGGGATCCTGTTCCAAAGCATGGGAAGCCTCTGGGTTATGAATCTATCCCTCCAGCATGTCCTATTCATACTTGTGCTAAGGTTTAAGTATTTAGCTCTCATGGTCCTGATGGATTTGGATTTTTTGAGGTGGAGCATGTCCATCAGATCCTGACTGGACATGGCCTTGTACGTCAGGCAGAGATCACCTCTGAGCTGGTGGTATGCTACTGAATAGAGCTGAAGTTTCTTTACTCTGGCAGAATAAGACATATGTTGGAGACCCTTGATCCTCTTGGTGAGGTACTTTTGTGGTCTCTCCAGCTGTTGCAAATGTCGGGTGAGGCACATACCAAATGGGGCATTGTACTCAATCATGGGTCTGATGAGGGAGGGATATAGGGGTACAATGACATCCTTGGATCTGGATGTGAATCCCTTCATGATGAGGTGTGCAAGGTAAAATGTTTTTCTAACCACTTTGGCAACATGGGTGTCAAATGAGAGGTCGCTGTCGACTTGGGTCCCTAGGTCTCTGATTACTTTTTCCGTACTCAGTGAGTTGCTGTCTATGTGATAATTTGTGGGTACTTTGTTTTTCCCAAAGGGGATGACTATACACTTTTTGGCATTTAGTTTAAGGCCGTGAGTCCGGCACCAGTTGTCCGTTTCTGTGAGGCCTTTTTGTAGGATGCGTGTGTCTGCTGGTGTATCAGCTATGGCACCTAGTTTGCAGTCATCTGCGAACTTTGTCAGCCACAGCCCTCCCATGTTTGCTTTAACATCTGAGAAATAAATGCCGAACAAGAGGGGTCCCAGGACAGATCCCTGTGGGACACTACTTGTGACTGGCTTTGAGTCTGACATTGCTCCAGCAATTTTAACTTTATGGGTTCTGTCCTTTAGCCAGTTTGCAACCCATCTAGTGACATAAGGGTTTACTTTTAAGCTGTTGAGCTTATCTATGATGCCTGAGTGGGGTATTGTGTCGACGGCCTTAGCCAAGTCCAGGTATGCTGTATGGACTGCTTTGCCCTCATCAATGGCTCTAGTGACTGTTTCGAAAAAGTCAACCAGGTTTAAAAGGCAGGATCTGCCCTTTACAAATCCAAACTGGGTGGGGTCAAGTGTCTGTAGGTCCCCTATGTCTCTGTTTATGAGTTCCATAATGATTCTTTCCATAGCTTTGCAAACCAGGCTGGTTAAGCTTATGGGGCGGTAGTTTCCAGGGTCTGTAGAGGCACCCCCCTTATGGAGTGGGACCACTGTTGCTGTACGCCAGTGTTCAGGTACATATCCCGAAGTAAGGCTAAGGTTAAATAGCATTTTTATGTGTGGGTTTATCTCCTCTTGGAGTTCACGTAACACGCAACCCAGGATACCGTCAGGTCCCATTGATGCTGTGTTTTTTGCTTTGTTTAGGGCGGTTCTCACTTGGACATCTGAGATGACAGGGAGATTACATTCAGCTGGGATAAGTATTTCTTCTTTTGGGGGTGAGGGAGGGGAGAAATTTGCACTGAACCTGTCAGCCAGAATGTTGGCAATATCTGTGGGTTCAGTGTATTTTTTGTTGTTGTGAACCAACTCTGAGCATATCTGAGGGTTTCCGCCCAGGTTTCTAACATAGCTGAAGAAGGCTTTGTGGTTATCTTTAGTGTCCTTAGCGATTTTTCTCTCAAAGTTGGCCTTGGATGTTTTTATGAGAGAACGTAGTTTTCTGCTAATGTTGATCAAAGATGTCTTCCCTTCATGGGATTTTGCTCTGGTGCAGTAGCTTCCTTCTTTTGTTATACAATTTGTTTATGGCTGAGGTCCACCAGACAGGACGCTTACCTTTGGTGGAGAGGGACTTGGTTTTAGTTGGGATTGCATGATCCATGCATTCTTGGAGATGTCCATAGAAAGCATTTGTGAAGGATTCGGCATTGTGGGATGTGTATCCACTGGCACAGTGGGCTTAAAGGATACCATCACATGTGCTAAGAAGAGTGAAGTCTGCTTTTGAGAAGTTTTTCACTGTGGTCTTTTGTGCTGGGGGTGGAGGTAGGATATGAATATCCAGGGTGATTAGTTTGTGGTCAGATCTCACTAGTGAGGGGTATACTTCCGGTGTGGAGCATTTTGTCCCCATGTTTGTGATGATCAGGTCTAGTATATTATCTCCCCTAGTGGGAGAGGTGACTAGTTGTTCCAGTGCATTTGAATTTATGAATTCCAGGAACCTTTGGGCTAGGGTATTAGGGCTAGAATAATGTACCCAATCTATGTTTGGGTAGTTAAAGTCTCCCAGTATGATGGTATTTTGTGATACATTCATATCCTCCAATGTCTTCAGGAAGGCTGAGTGGGGTTCTTGAGATTGGGAGGGTGGTCTGTAACATGCTACCAGTTGTATAGCAGTTTTGCCTATGGTTAGTTTCACCTGTATGGTCTCTGATGCTTCATGTGTTGCTACTAACCTGGAGGTGTGGGTGTCCTTGATGAATATGGACACTCCCCCTCCCTTTGTGGTTCGGCCCGGGTTTTGGGGCCGAAAAGCATGATACGAGGTATAGCCTGGTAGCGCTGGGGTGCTCTCAGGAGCCTTGAACCAGGTTTCAGTTACTGCACAGACGTCGATGTTCTCCATGCTGATCAGTGACTGTTTAACTATGATTAATCAACACATGTGCTAAGTCAATTTTACTAATAGGCAGCCTTGGTACTCCATCAATTATAGCCAATTTACTGACTGTCCACACCTCAGAAGTCTGACTGTGATTAAAAGAATGACAACAAAGTATTCCAAATTGCTTCATAGAAATGTATATTAGTTCTGTAGTGGCACAAAATAACAATTTAACTTGAGAAAAATGACTGGAGTATCAGCTGCTTTCACCCACAGATAGCCCTCATACTCTGCAACTGTAACAGTTTTGACTGGGTACACCTTAAATATGTAAATGTGATAAAATAATGGACAGAGTTTTTGTCTTTTTGGCTTTTCCCGGTTTTGGGTCACCACAGCTGAATTCCGGTCCACTAATCATTGGCAGTAGATTTTTATGGTGCCAAGTTGCCAGCCCGATGCTCAACCTTCAGTGAAGGCACGACCATTCACGCATGTCTTTTGGAGGCCACTCGACTGCGGGGAGGACATGCAGACTCTACACAGAAGGCACTGCAGCTGAGAATCAAACAGGAGGCCTCTTGCTATGAGGCAACAACACTACTGCTCTACCACCGCAGCTTCAATAGACAGAGTAATGTATTTAAAATTTGTTTCATGGAAACCTTAGGCAAAGAAAATCTTTATTGCTTCACATAAATCTTTATTAGTTCTGCATAACCAGATTAATGTCTAACTCGAGAAAATGAGAGCACAGTCATTTTCGTACAGAAAAGGTCACCTTGCCAGCAATTACTCACATCTTTGACTGTGTATAACTCAGATGTCTGCCTATGTTAAAATAATGGACACAGTATTTTATTTAAGATTTCACACAAGCAGTAGCCACAGTAAAGTATAGGATAATAGGTTGTTACTAGGCTAATGACTACTAGGCCCTTATAAGCTGAGCCACACACTCCAAACCCATTTAGATCCTGAGTATCATGAGCATATATAAAGGGGGCATGGTATTAGGGCAGTAACTAAGGGATTTGTAGGGAGGTGTTAGGATAATACTTTTATTATTGATTTCATCTGTCCATAAGGGACATGGGGCCGGGCTGGAGGTAACTCTACAATTTCCCATCCAATTTTTAAGATTTTGTTTGAAAATAGTGAAGGATGAACTCTGTCTTACATGGATGGGGAACATATTCCATAGCATGGGGGGGTCCTTTGGGACACATACCTCTCTCTCTCTCTTTCTCTCTCTCTCTCTCCAACACTTTCTGTTTATGTCACATGAAGTTCAAATCCCTGGATCTATTGTTTCTGGTGCTCTTATGCCCTCTTACAGGATGTTAGTGTCTTGGGGGGGATCTACAATAGCTCACAATTTACAGTCATCAGCAAAGTTGGTGAGCCACAGACCTATATGTCAGACTTAACTTGCAAGTAGCAGCTACCAAACAGGAGCATGACCAGCAAAAAGTCCTACTTGCTTCTCACAAATTTACATTAATTCAAACAATAGCCACAGTAAAATATTCCAACTTGCTTTTTACAAATATACATCAGTCCTGGGAAGCCAGAATAATGAATGACTGTTTAACTTGAGCAAATCACACACACACACACACACACACACACACACACACACACACACACACACACACACACACACACACACAAGTGTTCTACCATTTACAGCCACTTTACTGGCTATATTCACCTCAGATGTCTGACTTGACTTTAATTAAATGAGTAAGTACATAAATAATTTCCACAGTAGTGCATTCGGCTGTTTGTTATAAGATGCATACACTGCACCCATCAGAACTCACCTAACATCCATGTACACTGCACAAATCAGAACTCACCTAACATCCATGTATACACATGCACTCACACAAATGCACACACTCTAACTGCAGAAAATCCAATGGCTGGCAGTAGTTATCATGGAATTTAATTAGTAAAAAAAGCATTTAAAAAAAAAGTTTTCTTCCACACTTGAAGCCCTCTCCCAAAATGCGTACACGTCTATCAGTACTGATGCAGGGTGCCACAGGCATCAGCTGCCAGATACAGCCTAAGCCAGTGGGAAAGGCTGCTTGCCAATTCATCCAACAGCCCAAGCAGCCACAATGACACTTGATTTGTATGCCTCCAAAACATCAAGAGAACCTGCAATAAGGTGTGATTATCTTATTCTCAATAGAGGCATATGCATAAATACTGAACCGTTTTAAAAAATAGACTAGATGAGTCAGCTGACTTTTTTTTTGTCCCCCTAGAATTTGAAACAGTTCAAATTTCTGAAATGGGAAGGGTCACTATTTTATGGAAAAAAATAAATACTAATGGGTACCAGGAACTATTCCAGACTTAAGTGACAAACAAATTGTCCATGCTACCACAAAAGGGTCAAAGTGTTCACATATCAAGATGAAATTGATGTGGCACATAGAGCTCAGTTTACAGCCCCTAGCCACAGTCAGAAGTACAAGGAATGCTATACAGTAGCCTCTTAAAGAATAGTCAAGTTGATAATGCTAATACAATGATGTTTTGTGGCCATGTCTAGACAAGTAAATCAATGAACTGATAAAACATTTGTGCAAAATATAGGAACACACAGAACATGCCAGTCTTGCTCCGTCCATGGATATGATCCACTATCAAATGGCAATACGTTCATGTGGGTTATACTGGCACATTCCAGGAAGTGTTGAGTCATGTTAAAATGGGCCCAAGTGCCTCTGGTTCTCATTCAACAATCACTTCAAACAAAACTGATCTTCTCAACATTACATTTCAAATTTATGATGGTTTGTTACTGATACTTGCAAGTAAAAATACATATCAGGTTGCATTAACATATGAATTTAACTAGTGTCTTCTGAAATAGCATGACAGAAAGCATAATACCACAGCACCATATCACTTGTAACTAAAAGGCTAGGGAAAGACCTGCACACATGCGGAATCTACATAAGATGTGAAACGACAACTGGAAAAATGCAAAAGATTCACTTTTTGTTAACTTATTGGAGTGCTCCAAGTGCTACGATGATAGCATGGGAAATCAAGATGACAACAAATCATAACCATATAAAATAAACAGATACATTAAAGCTCAAAATCCAGAGTGATACACCAAACACACAGCTGTCTAAAAGCCTTGCAAAACCATATAGAGCTACCACCTGTCTCAATTTGTGAGGGCCAGTCCTTTTTTGGGCAGTTGTGTCCTGCAAAGAAATTGAAAAAATGGCAAATGTCCTGAGATTTTAGGACAAACATATTTCCTATATTTTATGTAATAGTTGCATAAAACAGTTACTCTGTATCTGAAACACCTAACTGTTATAAGAAACAGAATAAGCAACTAAAATGCTACAAGAATAAGCTTTTATTTAAGCAAAAAAACTGAAGTTCTGTCCTTTGTACTGGCCGTGGGTATGTTCTGCCCTGCAAAATCTGACGTTTGTACCAAAAATGTCCCACTTTGGGCATTTGAAAAGGTGGCAAGCCTACAACCATACAAAAAAATAATTTAAAGGTGGAGCACACAACGTGGCACTTAGAGACAGCATTGCAAAAAAAAAAAAATAAAGATGGATTAATGGAGAAATGTATGCCTGGAATGAGTATAGAAAGTACAGACTATACCAAACATGACATGACGACAATCTTTTCCAAACTGAAGATACTGGACCAAACAAATGCATCCTTATGTACCCATTTAGATGGATTTCTGCCCAGCAGTCTGTTTGTAATGTGACTTCTGCCAGTAACACCACTAATGATATCTAGAGCAGCCTAGTTCTATACTGTTCCACACAGTAACATTAGCTGCATACAAGAAATGATCTGGTAGATTTAGCATGTTGCAAATCCATAATGCTCCACACAGACTGGAGATACACCCTTTGTTAAATGCAATTAAAATATCACATCATTACTCAAAAGTAGCAAATGAAAAATATTCCTCTAAGATTTAGAAATTTGAGTTTCAGATTTAACAAGGGAAGAGATTCTGTACATCACTACAGTTCTTAATAAGTACATCAAAGCAGGTCCATCTACCATTTGATCATGTTTCATATTCTGAAGTTCCTATGTTCTCTCATGTAGCAAAGTTTGAGCTACTTTCCTAACCAGGGTGGCAACTTGTGTACTTTGCGTGTGTTTGATGAAGCCAGCATACAACAAATAAAACTTGAAACACTGCCTCAAAGTGATAAAATGAGCAAAGGTATATGCACTGCGGCCTGAAGTTATGTATTATATTTTCTAATCCATGCAGTAATTTATTGCATTACTCTATCTACAGATAAATTAAAGTATACATTTTACAGCAAACAAAATGAAAGTGCTTCCTTGAAGATGACTTAGGAAAGATCATTCCATATTTAAACTGATAAACTCATCATAGGTTTGTTAAAAACACACACACTTGCTCATGTGCTTTACAAACATAACATTGTCATTTCTACTCACCATAATGCCTTTCACTACACTGTTCAGTATCTGCAAAAAAGTAACAGATTTAATTTTAAATGAAGGTAAAGTAAGATAAACATTTTACTTACTACTTACATTTCCTTTTATTTGAGGTGCGCAAATTAATAACATTATTCTTGGAACAAGACTGCTATTCTCAATCTTCTTCTTTCAGCTTTTCCCAGTTAGGGGCCGCCTCAGTGGATCACCTGTCTGCTCATGATTGGCAATGGAGTTTTACGGTGTCAAGTTGCCAGCTCGGCGCCCAAGCTTCCACAGAAGGCACACACATGCACACATTCACACCTAGGGCCAATTTAGAGTGTCCAATCCATCTACAGCATGCCTTTGGGATGTGGGAGGAAACCGGAGCACCCAGAGGAAACCCACGCGACCACAGGGAGGACATGCAGACTCCGCACAGAAGGCACCCCAGCAGAGGATCGAACCTGAGAACCTCTTGCTGTGAGGTGGCAAAGCTAACCGTTGCACCACCAAGGCCACCCTAATGTTAGTCACAATGATTCAAAGAAATATGGCTTGAGAGTTTCTCATTTTCTACTGCTGTGCTTAAAACATACATATTAAAATTCATGGAACACCCTTAATATAATCCAAGAATGAGTAAAATAATAACTATGTTGTAGTGAGGCAGTCATGTAAAACTGCAATAACAGGGTTCAACACTCATGTACCCAAAGAAAGGACTAAAACGTAAACACTAAAAACCCATGTCACACCAGCCAATGCACAGTACAGGAGGTGAAGTCCAGCAGCACTGAGGGAGCTAAGTAGAAGGCACCTTACTATTGCAAAAGAGATGTGGTCATCTGATGTACAGTGAAATGCCCCAGATCACAGATGAGCTACACCCAGCAAGAGAAAAAGGTTGATGTTCTTCATGTTGATCACTGCTGCAGTAGCCTTAGCTATTAGGGTTATATCCTACCAAGGATATAACAGCTGGCCAGCTTCCAAAACTTCTGGGCACCATCCATACAGCCAAACTGTCCAGAAGCTCAAGATGAGCTGACTAAAAGACAAATTTGGGTGCCAAGCCCTTCACAGATTTACTGCCGTTGAAGATTATGCTCCTCTGAGGCTCATTAGGTTTGACGGTTGCTTTGTGCTTTCCTTTGCTAGGCAGATAAGGTTCCTTTTAGAAAAAAAAATTCTTACATTTACTAATGTTTTATTACTTTCCTCTTCAGAAAAGGTATTTTAAAGCTATGAGTGTTCTGTTTTAATGGACTGTCTCAAGACTAACACTGGCTAAGAAGAATCCTGTAGCTGCTTAGCAAAAAGCAGTTCAAGCTCCAGCTATGGTGCAAGAGATGGCTTCCAGTAATCTAGAAGAAAAAAAAAATAATTCAAATGTGCTCAGAGCTGATTAAAATAAATGAAACACTGAAGGAGTGTATCAACTCAAATAACTAAATGGTGGATAAAATGGAAGAAGCTTTAAACAGACATTCGGATGAGGTGATGAAATTGCAAAAATCAGAGGTTGAAATGAAGAAAGGGCTGCCCGAGTATGAGACTGTTCAACAAGAGATGTTTCAAAAAATGGTGTTATTAGAAGGACAGTGCACAGTGGAGAAAACCTGTGATTTTCTGATGTACCAGAGAAACTGGAAGGAACAGATTGCATTAATTTTATGAAAACACAAATAAGCAACTGGTCTGGTATTCCAAAGCAGGAGTTGTTAGTTGAAAGGCCACACCATGAGAATGCTTCAAACCTGGCCATGAGAAAGAAGCAAAGACCTTTAATAGTAAAGATGCAACTCTACTAGCAGAAAGAGTTGATTCTGAAAAGCATGTGGCATAAAGACAAACTACTAAAAGTTGCAGACAGCACAGTGTTTCTGGAAAATGATTACTCATTGTACACCAGGCAGAAAAGGAGTAAATTTATTCCAGCAATCAGGGAATATCAAGAAGCAGGTGTGAGACTCAAGCTGCTGTATCTGTCTGTCCTCAGAATATTTTTTTCCTGGAGGGTCAAAGTCATTTTTTGATGCAGAACATTATATACAAAAGTTGATCCAACAAAAAGGCAGCTATCAAACATAAGGGGATTTCTGCTTCTTATTCTTCAGTTCATAAAGCTCATAGACAGAGACTATGACAATGAAACCTTTTCCAGTGTTCCAAAGGAAAATGCTTGTGGGACAGAAAAAAAAGCACAGGAGTTGATCAGAAGAATCAGGAGTATGTTGGAAATGAACTAGAGATGGAAATCAACAGAAGAAAACCAGCAACTTGCAAATTAATGAGCAAATCAATTACATTTGTGAAATATGACGTAACAAGAAAACCTGGAAATATTGGACGTTTTTATTTTTGTTGGGGACTCCAAGGGATATTCCCTACTTCATGTCATTAATGTTTGGAAGAACATTATGGAGATGGGAAACGAAAGGAAACGGGTAACTGTAACTAAAACAAACTTTTCCTTAACTGTATTTTTATAATACATGACATATACTGTATGCTATAAAGTACAGCTTTTTCAGTCATTTTTGTGTGTAATAGGGATTAAAGTAAACAGGTGCCCCTATTTTTGTCCTTCTTTCTTTCTTTCCTCTTATTTTTAAGAAATGTAGGCACTGCAGTGTAAAAGAGAAGACAAAGGAGCATGACATATTTTTTCTTACTTTTGCATAGGGGAATGAGTGGATTAAGGCCTTGCCTTAATCTAATAACACTTTTTAAGGGAAAGCAAGTAAATAAAAGAGCACTGAAAATAATGAAAAGTTTTCCTCTAGTAAATAAAAGTTCACAGTGCAACGTGAGAAGTTTGTACTGGAAAGCAACTTACGGGTAGGGACTGGAATTTGATTTGCAACAGTGATGATCTATCCGGGGGGGCTAAAATTGAAAACATAACAAAATAGAGTACATTTTTTGAAGAAGTTTATGAAAATATTTGGTATGGAAGATGTGAATTCAGTAGTAGGAGTTCGGACAGAATTTACATATTATTACCCGAGGTACAAAAACTTGGCTGGGCTAGGCTAGACAGAAGTTACATTTCACAGGAACAAGAGCATTTGATTAAAAGTTTAGATACACATCCAATGCTATTTCAGATCACATGCCAATAATACCTAAAATAAAAATGCGGGGTAATGAAATAAAAATGAGACACTGGCACTTCCCCACCAAGCTGTTAAATAGAGAGGAATTTAAGGAATGGATAATATTAGATAGATAGGAATGTCTTCTGAAAATGTAGCTAGAGAGTGGGATAAAGTTAAAGTGAAGTTTAAAAATAGGGTGAAAATAAAAGAAAAAGAGACATGGTTAAGCAGTAAAATAATTATTTAGGACTGACAAAGGTTAAAGTGCTGCAGAATAGGGGAAATCTTACAGAACAAGAAAAGGTGCAAATGTAGAGTGCTAAAGAGAAAATAATGGACTACTCCGATAATACACATAAGTTTATAAAGATTACTGTTAAGCAACTGTTGTTTTTTTTTTTTTTTTTTTGATAAGTCCAGAGCACAACGGCTCAGGCAACAGAAAGTTGCAAGGGCTGTTGCCAAGCTTAGGGAGCCTATAACAAGGAAAATAACCAGAGATCTTGTTGAGGTATTAGAAATATTTCAGAAATGTTATGAAAATCTGTATAAAACCGAAAAATGTGGAAATCAAGAAAATACAAATGGAAATGTTTATGGAAGGATTAAATATGCCAAGGTTACAGGTAGATAAGGCTCAACTTCTAACAGTTAGGACAGGAGAAGTAGAAATAAAAATGTCGATGTGTAACCAATCTACAAGAAAGTCACCAGGAAGACTTGGAATTCCCGTGGAAGTTTGGAAGCCAAGATGGATGAAAGTGATAAATATCTGGAAGGCTTTGTATAATACTATTTTAAAAGGAGGAGAAGCACCAACATCCTGGAAGAAAGCTGTGGTGGCTGTAATATCTACAGATGGTGAAGACCCATCAGATACAGTTTCATAAAGTGCTTATATCTATAATGGCTAAAAGAATGGAAAAGGTGATGCCAAAGTTGATACATAATGATCAATATGGTTTTGTGGAGGACAGGCAAACATCTGACAACATTAATAGAGCAATGATGATCCAGAAGGAAGCATAATATAAGAAAATGCTGCTGTTTTTGGTGGGTTTTGATGCAGAGAAAGCATTTGACAGAGTAAACTGTGACTTTATGAGTAGGGCATTCCCCGATAAAATTATAAGGTGATTGGGGGAATATATGAGGGATAGGAGGTGAAAATTAAAATGGGAAGTCCTCTGCTAAGCTCTGTGTGAGCAGAGGAACCAGGCAGGGGTGTCCTCTTTCCCCTTTATTTGAATTATCAAAGAAAACAAGGGACTCCGAAATTCAAGGATATGATTGGTATGGTAATCAAGGAAAGTTGGCTTTATTTGCAGATGATATTTTTTATACCTGATAAAACTAGAAAAGTATATTTCAGTGTTGTGGAACATTCTGAGGCAGTTTTACGTCTTTTTGGGATACAAAATTAATGAAGATAAAGCATAGACAATATCTGTAAACTATGTACTCAAACATGAATTGGTTCAGTAACATCCATATTTATGGAGACATGATAAAATCAAGTAATTATGAGTGCTGATTAAAAACTGATTCTGTTATGCTACAGGGTATCCACATTTTTCCATATTTAGATGACTTGCTTATCTTTGCAGAATCTTAAGTGTCAGGAGTTTCTCTCTTGGGTGAGAGATCACTTGCACAAGCTGGGATTCAAGAGAACGTTCAAAAGTCTTTCCTGACTCCCTCATACAGGATTGTGTTCCTGGGATGTCAACTAGACACCTCAGTTCAAAGAGCTTTTCTTCCACAAGAAAAACAGATCTTTATCTAGATCCCGGCCTAAGATAATGTTTATGGATGTGGTGAGAGAGGACCTGCAGCTAGCTGATGTGACAAAGCAAGATGCAAAGGACAGGAAGGAATGGAAACAGATGATCCGCTGTGGTGACCCCTAACAAGAACAGGCAAAAGAAGAAGATGATCTAGATCTATTTCTAAGGTTTTCCACTCAGACTTCGGTCACTGTGAGGGAATATCTCAAAATTTTGGGTCTCATTACATCTATGATTCTCATGATACTCCTGACAAGACTCTACATGAGAAAGAGACAGTGGTATCTGAAATCTCTTTGGTTTCAGCATCAGTATCCTTTATCTTTTCAGATCCCAGTACTGGGGCTTTTCAGAAGAGAAATGTTTAGGTGGAGACAACAAATATCCTTAAATCCAGGTTTCTCCTTCTCCATCCCTGCCCCAAAGCAGTCTGTCACCACAGACATTTCAGATTTTGCTTGGAAAGCAGTTTTGGGAGGGAGAAAAGTGCAGCAGGCACCAAGAACAGATTCAAGCAACTAAATATCAAGGAGACCCTTGCCCTGATCAAGGCACTTAACTCTCTGAACCATCTTTGATCCCCAGGACCTCTTCAAGTGGTTACAGACAATATCACAACCACGTGGTACATCAACAAGCATATCGGAATCAGGTCATACCTCCTTTGCAGACTAGCCATGTTAGCTTGGGATATAGCTTCAAAGCATTATTGCTCTACAGGCATCCTACATTCCATCAGAGTAAAATTTTGTGGAAGGAAAGCTGAGCAGGACTAGGGCAGATCCTTGCAAACAGGGTCTTCCAAGATTTTATCTATCTGTGGGGAGTTCTTCAAGTAGACCTCTTTGCCTCTTCTCTGAACAATCAGAAGGCAAAATTATTTTCCAGGACTCCATGCAAGAAGTCCTGGAAACAGATGTATTTTTTTTTTCATTGGCAGGAATATTTCTGGATGCCTTTCCACTAATATCCAATGTACTACTGAAGATTCAGAAGGAATTCCCCAATATAATTGTCTTGACTCTATTCTGGCCCAGGCAATCATGGTTCTCCCTTCTTTTGGAAATGGCTAGGGGTAATTACCACAAGCTTCCTCCCAGAATGGATCTACTCACACAAGAAAAGTGATGTTCGATACACTCTGAAATCAATCATCTTCAACTAACTGCCTGAATGAAAGGGTCTTCATTCATTTTAGGCACTTGTTTTCTGAGACATGCAGCTGGTACTAATGGAGGCAAGAAAACCTGTTTCTTGAAAATGATACATTAGTAAATGGAAAAGGTTTTCTAGTTGGTGCCAACAACATTATTAGAAGTCATTCAGGACTAGTTGTTCTCTGGTTTTCCAGTATTTGTGTATGCTACTATTTTATGGCTTTTCTTATTCCGCTGTCAAGGTTCATTTATTAGCCATTTCAGCATGTCTGCTCAAAGATCCTCCTCTTTCAAGACAGTCTCATGACAAAATGCTCTTGAAAGGGGGTTTGCATACCAGGCCTCCAAGTAAACCAGTGGCTCCTCCTTGGCATCTTAATTTTGTGTAAAACAATCTAACACTTACTCCAGTTGAAACAGTTAATCTGGCTGACTTGAGGTTCTTAACATGGAAAATAGTTTTACTGAATGGGCTGACATCTGCAAGAAGAGTGTTTGAGTTGCAAGCTCTTATGGTTAGTCATCCTTACTTCATTTTCCATAGGGACAGTGTTTCTTTGAGAACTAATCCTTTTATGCATGAAGTGATATCCGAGTTTACTTTAAGCCAAACTATCCACCTCCCCACTTACTTTCTTTCTGCAACCTAAAAATAAGGGAGAAAGGATACTCCATAACTTGGATGTCCACAGACAACTCAAGTACTATCTTGGCAGAACTAAAGCTTTCAAATCTTCAGATCAGTTGTTAATTTCTTGTGAAGATAAGAAGGGACAATGTGTGTCAACACAGACTATTTTGAAATGGTTGGCTAAGGCTATTATCTTTTGTTATACTTGTGAATTCCCTCCTTGGTGCAAGTCATCAAGAAGCCTCAATAAACTGACATTGGTGAAGAATGTACACTGTGAGAAAAAATAAACACACACAGTATTTTCAGATGCAGCTCTCAGCAAGTATAACTTCCCTTAATAGGACACAGGGAATGCACACTCCAGTCCTGCGGCTGGGGGTTCTCGCAAGGCCCAAATAAGACACTGACCACTACAGAGCTGAGTCCTTAGCCAGGTGTTCCAAACCAAGTCCTCCACCACCTTCTCTATGTAATCAATGCTCTCAGTGTCCCTGTTCAAAGTAGCTATCACACACACACTCTTTGAGATTTGATTTTCACACACACACACACACACACACACACACCCCACCTAGGAAAGGCTGGCACAGGTTACCTGCACTGCCACCTCCACCCAGACTATAAGGTAGATCTGCTGCCACCAGAACACCCAAAGTCAGCTACTTTAAGGCTCTTACCAGGTTACCCAATTACACTAATTAAAATTAATACTTATACAAATGGTACATGGAGCCACAGTGACACTACTAAATAAATGCAAGTACTCAATGATTAAATATTTTCTAAAAAAAATAAGCCACAATGAAAGGATTAGATATATTTAATAATAAATAATAATTAAATTAATAATTAAAAACATGAAAATATTAAATATCTACTTACAATAAATACCAGAGTTTCAATCAGAGGAAATATAAAAAAAACACAGATGGAAAGACTCAGATACAGAAAAACTACATTTAGCTAATCTCACTATATTTTTCTAACTGACTAAAGAGTTACTGTTCCCTAGTTGCTAGAGCAAGGCAAGGTGAAAAATGGAGGAGTATCTTGTCAGGTCTAAAAACAGAGTGCAGACCTCACATATCTTACTAATACTCAAACACAACTTCAGTGGTGGCTAAAGAATTACATCAAATCACGTCACCTTAATCTATGTTTACCACACTATCCCCTCACTAGAAACTGAGCCAGGATCTGGTACTGATCTGTCATAATACACACACAGAACTTTAGCTAAGGTTTATTACAGCATCTGGACACTGTAAAACAATCCCAACACTTCCACTATTCATGCAGAAACTAACAAGCTGTTCTCTGGCACCCCAGGGCAGCAGTTTAGTTCACAACTGGGGCCAAGTGATCAGGACCCCAGTCCGGGCTTTTCATAGACACTGTGTCTCTGGCTGCATTCAGACCTGTGAGATAAAATCTTTATGGCCTAAACCAAGTAATTTAATTTCAGGCTATTTTTCTTAAGGTTAGAAGGGCTGAGCTTAACCCCTTCCCTTCTTGTATACACTGTTAAAATATATACGTTTCATCAGTGACAACAATACAGTCTGAAATACATGTATACGTCTTTTTTGTCCAGCAGGACCCACTGTTGATACATTTTTAACACAAGAAACTTTGCAAATACATTTTTAACACAAGCATCAGTACAAATCAATTTGATATTCAAATGACATATAATTCTTTACAAAACTCCAGCGAGCTAGGCTGGCATATGTTACACATGCACTCTCCTATTCTCCCTGGCACAGCTGGCACTACCTTACATCATCACAATACTCACCATGACAAATTTATTCCAGGCTTGGTCAAGGCCCACTCTACCAGGGCCTTGGCTTCATCTGTGGCTTTTTGGAAATGTTTGTATTCTAGAAGCAGGGGCTAATGGACTGCCGGACTGCGGCCCCCTCAAAACTAAAAAAATAAAAATAAAAAAAAAGTTTTAAATTTCGCGGACTTCGTGCATGCGCAGTAGACCAGACTACTGGTCTACTGTATGCGCATGCTCATGGCAGTCCGGCAGGACTGACAGGGAAATGCGAGGAGACGTCTGTGCACTTTAAAGTGCACAGACACGCTGGGATTATACATCGTGGCCGGACTGCAACACGAGCAGCAGGAATGGGAGCTGCAGTCTCGTCGGGAAAGGGTTTGGATCTACTCTCGCGAGTCGTTGGAGTATTGCACGGGAAGGGGTTTGGATCTAACGTTGGTTATTATGGAGAACAGGTAAGTGTTGAATATATGGTGCTTTGTGCTTGTGAAACTGGTTAGTATGGAGAACAGGTGTGTGTGTGTGTGTGTGTGTGTGTGTGTGTGTGTGTCTGTGTGAAAATGCCCCAGGTGCTCATGGTGGTGTGGTAGGGAATACCTCAGGCTTGAACCCTGTACCCTGTATGCAGGTGTTAAAGACTTGAGTTCCCTACCCACCACCATTTGTAAAAAAATTGCAGATTTTTGCCTCATATTTGATCTGACCTGTTCCTCATAATATCTGTGGTTTGTAAATGTTGCAATGCTTGATATTTGATGGTGAAGTAGTAGCATTGTTGCCTCACAGCTGCAGGTTCTCAGGTTTGATTCTTGGCTGGGGTTCCTTCTTTGTGGGGTCTGTATCTTCTGCCTGTGTTTGTGTGGGGTTTGCTTTTATTTGATGGTGCACTGGTAGCATTGTTGCCTCACAGCTGCAGGTTCTCAGGTTTGATTCTTGGCTGGGGTTCCTTCTTTGTGGGGTCTGTATCTTCTTTCTGTGTTTGTGTGGGTTTGCATTTGTGTCCTCCCATGTTACAAAGACATGTCTGCATTATTTTTTTCCTGGGCCTCTGCTGAAAATTGTTTTTTTTGTTCCAAGTCAGACTGTCCTGATTAACAAATGTTAAATAAAATTGACAGGCATTTGAATTTCAGACTTCAGGTTTCTGAATGTTTAATTTCTTACACATTTGATGGTGCAGTGGCAGTATTGTTGCCTCAGAGTCACAGCTATAGGATTTGTGGTTTGATTCTTGGGTGGGGTGCCTTCTTTGTGGAGTCTGCATCTTATCTCTGTGTTTGTGTGGATTTGCTCTGGTGTCCTGCCATTTTACAAAGACGTGTCTACAGTATTTCTCCCTGGGCCTCTGCTGAAAATTGCTTTTGTTTCATCACAAGTAAAATTGACAGGCATTTGAATTTCAGACTTCATAGTCTTCAGAAAATACATAGTAAAACAACTTTTTATTCTAGCAATAAATATATAGTGACACAACCTTTTATTATAGCAATTTTTTAAGTTTATAAGGTGACTATCTGAAATGTTTCCTTATTTTTGGGACTGTAATACCCTGTTAGTGGCTTTGTCCAGGTTTTTTGTGCTAAGGTTGACAGCTATGGCAAGAAGTGAATTCACTGAATATGTTTGAGGGCTGCATTCCCTCATTACTGGGTTTGTCCAGATGTTTTGTGCTAAGAGGTTGACAGCTATGGTGAGAACTGAATTCATTAAATGATAGCCATTTAAGTTTCAGTCTTCCTCTCGTTCACAAAACAGCTGATTTGGCGTAGTGGTATGTTGCTCTTGACTGTTTTGCACAGGGACCTTGTCTCTAAAATGTACGGTGGTAACACAGCATTTTTCTTTCACAAAGCAGGTGATTTGGCATAGTGGTATGTTCTGACTCTTTTTTGCACAGGGACTTTGGCAGTAAAATGTATGGTGGTACCGTGGTAACACAGCATTTTATTCTAGCAGCTTTCCAAGATTATACAAGCAATGTTTAATGTGTCCCTGGTTTTTGTCCTTTTGACCCACCCCAATAAATTTGGCTTTTTCCAGACTTCTTGTGCTGCGAAGTTGAGATGCAGTTGAGTATTGAGTAGATTTTACAAGGAGCTGAGAGCTGCAGGGGAAGAGAAGTTTAGTGCTAATAGCACAACAGGCTGTGTGCTTGCTTTTGATGCAGAAGGTTGTTGGTTCTACTCCCATAAGGGGTGAATGCTGCCGTACTGAAAGTTAAAATACTAATTATGAGCCTGTTATCAGTTTGCCATCCATTTCCTATTGCAATATTACTAGCTTATTTTTAATGTAATTTAGGCAATTTATTCCACGGGCATCAGACACTTTATTGTTCGATGAAACCATGAAATATAAAGGTGATTGCTAGCACCAACCTCTTCATTACAGATTTATTTAACGTGGAATTATTTAGATGACGTTTTTACTACTTCAGAGATTGTGCATATTTACTGATAATGGTGGACTGTAGAATTGTGCATATTTACTGATAATAGTGGACTGTAGAAGTTTGAGTAGTCTTTTATGATGGAAATGTTCTGAATTGGACAGTTTTGTTTCATTGTTTACTGGAAAAATGTTCAAAGCAATAGGAAGGTGTATCAAAGAGCACATGTGTTTCATATGCAAGGGGCCTATGATTTGAAAACAGCCCAGAATTAATTTTTATCTGCCACGAGTAAAATGTATTTTCTTTGAATGTGGATTTTAATGTTGTTTCAGTGAATGTGAGTTTCAAGGGCAGAGAAGGTTTAATGCCAAGTTTGTTTAGCAGATGTCTTAGTGTTTGTGCTGTAAAATGCAAAAATAAAACTTTCAAATGAAGTTCAAATCATCATAGAAGTAAATCAGTATGCACATTAGTGTTTATGGTAAATGGAGTGAAATAGCAAAGTAATGGATCATTGGAATGGCTGCAGGGAGGCTCCATTCGACCAGGGTTTTGTAAGGGGGAAGGGCGGCAAACTTAAACAGCCCCAGCTGAACCATACCTCCCAACTGTCCAGATTTTCAAAGAATGAATAGATTTTTTGCTTCTTATTTTTGATTTGTTCCTCATAAAAATTTGTGGTTTTCTGGCAAATCATTTAGGAATTAAGTCACTAAATAATGACACACCTACTTTCAGACTTCATAACCTTCAGAAAAATCCATGCTAAAGTAAGACCTGTTCTATCAACTGTCCCAGTTTATAGAAGAGCATTTTTTAGTACTGTTTATATGTTCCCCCCAATATATTTGGCCTTGTCCAGATTTATGTCCCAGTTTATACAAGAGCAATTTTTAGTACTGTTTATATGTTCCCCAATATATCTGGCCTTGTCCAGATTTATTGCATTAACAGGTTGAGAGGTACATGCAAATAAATTGCTTTATAGAATTAGGCATAGCCAAACCTCTGAACTGTCCCTGATTTTGACTCAAAATGTTGCTCTTCCCCTAATGATCCCTCCCAAGAAAATAGCAATTTTGGAAGAAAACATGGAGGGTTTATAATTAAGAAATAACTGTAATAATCAGATTACTTTTATTTCAGAAATGCATGTAGATTATTTTATTTTGTCAGCTACTCAAGTTAGCAGTACTAATATTAAAGTGTCCCTTCTTTGGCAGGTTCCCAGCTGTATTGTGTTGCTATTTTATATTTTTACATCACATTTTTGGTCCATTTTTCATAAAATTGTGTTTTTTGGCAAATTAGTGACAAATAATTAAAGACTGAAGTTAGAAAATAATGACAGACATTTGAGTTTCAGATTTCATACCATTCAGAAAATTCATACTAATGCAAGACCTCTATTAGCTTTCTAAGGTTATAAGAGCCGATATTTTAAAATTGTCCTTATTTTTGGGCCTTTGTCCCATTTCTTTGTATGGTTTTGTCCAGATTTCTTGTTCTGAGGTTGAGAGGTATGACAAATGTGTCAGGGCCATCACAAGTCAGCCAGAGACATTTCAAACTGTGACATACTTGTTACACCCCACTCCCCATGTAGTGACTCTGGATGTGTCAAGCAAGGCAAGGAGTAGTTATGCAGTGTAAATGTGCAGAGAATCCCACCCATCCAAGGTAGACACAAGTACTAGAGTGGCTTTTCATCTGTCCTTGATTTTGCAGAATGGTCTGGTTTCTGTCATATTTTTTGTACTGTTGATTTATGCTTATTACTCAAAGTGCCTGTTGCTCTGTGTTTAAGTAGCAATACTTTAATGACCATCAGGTAAGCTTGGCTGAGATTGCAAGATGCAAGTAAGCTTTAATAAGCATACTGTTAAAGAATTGCCAACATTGAAAGCCTTTCTGTTGCCATGTAGAGAATACTTAACTAGATAATGTATAAGCCTTGGGTATTGAAATGCATATGCCAGTATTTGTAATAAAGGACAGAATTACATTATTTTAAGAGTCTCATTACACTTGGAGACTTACAGACAGTCATCTCTGCAGGCTTTAACCATAAACCGAATGCCAATCACGTGGTCTATAACCTGTACAGTAATCCTTTTAAGCAATGTATCTTGAGCTTATTTCTTGTTTGCTTTTCATTTTTTACTTTGATCATGTTTTCCCCATGAAACAAGTAGATGTCAGGCAGCAGGTCTTTTTTTGGATAAGAAACATTTTTACAAGTGGGGGCATCAGAGATTTCTACTTTCAGCATGTTACTTGTTACTTTAGTAAAGCTGAATATAAATTATAATTAGAACTGCAGTGCAAGAAGTGGTTTGAGTTGAGTGCTGCTTGTTTTTCTTATACTTGATTTTGACTGGCATTCCATTAATGTATTTAAAAAAAAGTAATTTATTTTTTCATGCGTTTCCATCTAGATATTAAGCTGTCATGCAGCCAATGCATTGAAATATTTTTATTCTTCTACACTTCATTTTGTCTTGATTGGACTCTCATGACAACTGTTTGGCACCCAGTGCAGTATATTTAGTTGTTGAGGTTTGCTACTACAGGTGTTTGTGTGTGTGTGTGTGTGAGGGAATACCTCAGGCTTGAACCCTGTACCTTGTATGCAGGTGTTAAAGACCTTAATTCCCTACCCACCACCATTTGTGGAAAAAAAACTGCAGATTTTTGCCTCATGTTTGATCTGATCTGTTCCTCATAATATCTGTGGTTTGTAAATGTTGCAATGCTTGATATTTGATGGGGCAGTTGTAGCATTGTTGCCTCACAGCTGCAGGTTCTCAGGTTTGCTTCTTGGCTGGGGTGCCTTCTTTGTGGGGTCTTTATCTTCTCCCTGTGTTTGTGTGGGTTTGCTTTTGTGTCCTCCCATGTTACAAAGACATGTCTGCATTATTTCTTCCTGGGCCTCTGCTGATTTTTTTTTTTTTTTTTTTTTTGTTCCAAGTCAGACTGTCCTGATTAACAAATGTTAAATAAAATTGACAGGCATTTGAATTTCAGACTTCAGGAATCTGAATGTTTAAGTCCTTGCATATTTGATGGTGCAGTGGTAGTATTTTTGCCTCACAGCTATAGGTTTTCTGGTTTGATTCTTGGCTGGGGTGCCTTCTGTGTAGAGTCTGCATCTCCTCCCTGTGTTTGTGTGGATTTGCTCTGGTGCCCTGTCATTTTACAAAGACGTGTCTGCAGTATTTCTCCCTGGGTCTCTGCTGAAAATTTGTATTCTGTCAGCAGTAAAATTGACAGGCATTTGAATTTCAGACTTCATGTTCTTCAGAAAATACATAGTAACACAACCGTAACACAACCTTTTATTCTAGCAATTTTCTAAGTTTATAAGATGAATATTTGAAATGTGTCCCTATTTTTGGGACTGTATTCCCTCATTATTGGCTTCGTCCAAGTTTTTTGTGCTAAGGTTGACAGCTATGGCAAGAACTGAATTCACTGAATGTTTGAGGGCTGTATTCCCTCATTACTGGGTTTGTCCAGGTGTTTTGTACTAAGAGGTTGACAGCTATGGTGAGAACTGAATTCACTAAATGATAGCCATTTAAGTTTCAGTCTTCCTCTTTTACAAAGCAGCTGATTTGGCGTAGTGGTATGTTGCTCTGTTTTGCACAGGGAGCTTGGCAGTAAAATGTATGGTTCTAGCAACTTTCCAAGATTATACAAGCAATGTTTGTGTCCCTGGTTTTGGGCTTTTGACCCCCAATACATTTTGGCTTTTTCCAGTTTCTTGTGCTGCGAAGTTGAGTATTGAGTAGATTTTACAAGGAGCTGAGAGCTGCAGGGGAACAGAAGTTTAGTGCTGCTTAAGTGAAGTTGGTTTACCTTGTTAATAGCACAACAAGTTGTGTACTTGCCTTTGATGCAGAAGGCTGTGGGTTCTACTCCCACAAGGGGTGGATGCTGCTGTATTGAGAATGTTCTCCTTGGTGAAAATACTAACTATGAGTCCGTTATCAGTTTGCCATCCATTTCCTCTTGCAATATTACTAGCTTATCATTTTTTTAATGTAATATAGCCAATTTATTCCTGAGGGGCAACAGGCACTTTATTTTTCAATGAAACCATGAAATATAAAGGTGTTTGCTAGCAGCAACCTCTTCATTAGTTACAGATTTCTTTAATGTGGAATTATTTAAATGACTTTTACTTCTTCAGAGATAGTGCATATTTACTGATAATGGACTGTAGAATTGTGCATATTTACTGATAATGGACTGTAGAATTGTACATATTTACTGATAATGGTGGACTGTAGAATTGTGCATATTTACTGATAATGGTGGACTGTAGAATTGTGCATATTTACTGATAATGGTGGACTGCGGAAGTCTGAGTAGACTTTTATGATAAATGTTCTGAACTGTGCAGTTTTGTCATTATGGGTGCATGCATTTTGTTTCATTGCTTACTGGAAAAATGTTCAAAACAAATTTAAAACGCCCTCTAACAACTGTAATATATTGTACAAGGAATATAATTTAGTACAATGAGGAAGGTGTATCAAAGAGCACATGTATGTTTCATATGCAAGGGGCCTATGATTTGAAAACAGCCCAAAATTAATCTTTATCTGCCACTGGCAAAATGTATTTTCTTTGAATGTGGGTTTCAATGCTGTTTCAATGAATGTGAGTTTCAAGGGCAGAGAAGTTTTAATGCTAAGTTTTCATTGTGAGACTGCATTGCTTTGTTTAGTAGATGACTTAGTGTTTGTGCTGTAAAATACAAAATAAAACTTTCAAATGAAGTCCAACTCATCATACAAGTAAAGCAGTATGCACATTAGTGTTTATGGTAAATGGAGTGAAATAGCCAAGTAATGGTTCATTGGAATGGCTGCAGAGGCTCCATTCAACCGTGATTTTGTCAGGGGGGAAGGGCAGCAAACTCAGACAGGCCCAGCTGAACTATACCTCTCAACTGTCCAGATTTTCAAAGAATGAATAGATTTTTGCTTCTTATTTTTGGTTTGTTCTTCATAAAATTTGTAGTTTTCTGGCAAATCATTTAGAAATTAAGTCACTAAATAATGATACACTGAGTTTCAGACTTCATAACCTTCAGAAAATGCATGCAAAAGTAAGAACTGTTATTCTATCAACTGTCTCAATTTATACAAAAGCAAATTTTAGTACTGTTTATATGTTGCCCCAGTACATTTGGCCTTGTTCAGATTTACTGCATTAACAGGTTGAGAGGTACATGCAAATAAATTGCTTTATAGAATTAGGCATAGCCAACCTCTCAACTGTCTCCGATTTTGGCTTAAAATGTTGCTTTTCCCCTAATAATCCCTCCATAAAATAGCAATTTTGGAAGAAAACATGGAGGGTTTACAATTAAGAAATAACTGTAATAATCAAAGTTATAGATTATTTGAAATGCATGTAGATTCTTTTATTTTGTCAGCTGCTCAAGTTAGCAGTACTAATATTAAAGTGTCCCTTCTTTGACAGGTTCCCAGCTGTATTGTGTGGCTATTTTATATTTTTGCATCACATTTGGTCCATTTTTCATAAAATTGTGTTTTTTGGCAAATTAGTGACAAATCACTAAAGACTGAAGTTAGAAAATAATGACAGACATTTGAGTTTCAGATTTTATACCCTTCAGAAAAGTCATACTAATGCAAGCCCTATTCTATTATCTTTCTAAGTTTATTAGAGCAATATTTAAAAATTGTACTTATTTGTGGGCATTTGTCCCACTTCTGTGTATGGCTTTGTCCAGATTTCTTGCTCTGAGGTTGAGAGGTATGACACGTGTCAGGGCCATCACAGTCAGCCAGAGACATTTCAAATTGTGACATACTTGTTGCATCCCACTCCACCATGTACTGACTCTGGATGTGTCCAAGCAAGGCAAGGAGTAGTTATGCAGTGTAAATGTGCAGTGTGCCCCGCCATCCAAGGTAGACACAAGTACTACAGTGGCTTTTCATCTGTCCTTGATTTTGCAGAAAGGTCTGGTTTCTGTCATATTTTTGTACTGTTGATTTATGCTTATTACTCAAAGTGCCTGTTGCTCTGTGTTTAAGTAGCAATGCTTTACTGACCATAATGTAAGCTTGTCTGAGATCGTAAGATGCAAATAAGCTTTAATAAGCATACTGTTAAAGAATTGCCAACATTGAAAGCCTTTCTGTTGTTGCCATGCAGAGAATACTTGACTAGATAATGTATAAGCCTTGGGTATTAAAGGACAGGATTCCATTATTTTAAAAAGCTCATTACACTTGTTGGAGACTTCCAGTCATCTCTACAGACTTTACCCGTAAACTAAACAGAATGCCAGTCATGTGTGGTCCATAACCTGTACAGTAATCCTTTAAGCAATGTATCTTGAGCTTGTTTCTTGTTTGCTTTTCATTTTTTACTTACATGTTTTCCCCATGAAACAAGTAGATAGTTTTCAGGCAACAGGTCTTTTTTGGATAAGAAGCATTTTTACAAGTGGGGGCATCACAGAGATTTCTACTTCCAGCATGTTATTTGGAACTTTAATAAAGCTGAATATAAATTATAATTAGAACTGCATTGCAAGGAGAAGTGGTTTGAGATGAGTGCTTCTGGTTTTGCTTGTACTTGATTTTGACTGGCATTCCAGTAATGTATTTAAAAAGTAATTTATTTTTTCATGCCTCACAACCTTTTGTTTCCATCTAAATATTAAGTAAGCTGTCATGCAGCCAATGCATTGAAATATTTTTATTCTTCTACACTTATTTTTGTCTTGATTGGACTCTCATAATGATGGTTTGCCACCCAGGGCAGCGTATTTAATTAAAGTTAGTTTTTGTAGTTTTGAGCATAGCTCCTCCCCTTTCTGGTTGGCCACACCCCTTCCTCTTAACCCCACCCATTCAGCTGTCTCCTGCAGCCCCCCTTTGATTTGAAGTCACCAGCCGCCACTGTCTAGAAGTATTCTAGAAGCTGTTACTTGGTCTTCTGTACACATTTTTATAAAGCACTATAAGCTTGTTTCTTTCGCTAGGTCTAGATCAACTTTGCTAGAACCATTCCCAGGTACTTCTTGACCCTTGCCCTTCCTCCTCCCAAATATAGTTAGCTATGGTAATCTACCCATACAGCTAAAGCTACTGCAGCAGTGATCAATACAAAGAACATATTACAGTTGTGTAAGTTGAACTTAACATAACAGTAGATGTTCAAATGATCACTGCTGCAGTAGCTACTCCATCCCCTTTGTTTTTGGTGTGTTTTTTTATGCCAGGGTGTTGACATTAAATTCTTGTTACCCCTAGCCTTGTTCTTCCAGGGCTCAGCCTCCCTCTCTCTGCTAGCAGGAAAGCTCTGAAGGGCTTCATGTCCAGACTTGTCTTTTAGTCAGCTTAGCTCAAGCTGCTTGACAGTTTAGGTGCATGGAAGGTACCCTGCAGCTTCAGAAGCTGGTTGGCTGTTACATTCGTGTCAGGATATAACCCATATAGCTAAAGCTACTGCAGCAGTGATCACTCAAACTTCTGTTATTGTAAGTTCAACTTACACAACTGTACTTTTTATTACTCAGCATTATATTCTGAGCATTCTGAGCATTTCATTAGCAGACCGGAGGTTCCACTGTGGCGACCCTTAACTGGGAAAAGCCGAAAAGACAAACAACATTATATTCTGACCATTTGTGGTCTGAAATCATTGAAATTATTCATCAGATACCTGCATTATCCTATTCAACTTGAAGTAACAGGAAATAGAAGTAAACTAGCCAGAAACAAATTGGCACCAAAGCACACTTCAGCACATGAAGTTTTAGCATTACTGGAAGTTCTGTGTACTACAATGCATTCTGATAGGAATTCTGATCATAACATCAGTTTGCAACACAAGGACCATGTGGATTACACTCCAAAACTGGCAATCAGCTAAGCCAGTTATGCACTGCTTTCCCATGAGACCCAATAATAACAGGTTTGAAAGGTGCATAACAATTACTGCTATGCACCTTTCAATACTATTATGATCTTATCTAGTGTCCTGGAGTACACACAACAGTCTTCTAAAAGAACTTTGTCAATAATTTCACAGCTTTAAAAACTGTAAAACAATTTGGACTGCCAGAAAATAACAAAAATATGGCAGGGTGATGTGTCTAAGAGCTTTTAGAGATGCTTGGTATCTGCAGATTTACCTGAACCACTTTTGACTGGACAAATTTCACAATTTTATCTCTCTGCTATGACATTGGTAAGCAAGTAAAGCAAACCTGAAGTGTTTTATTGCAGTCTGCTCTCTGTTCTCTGAAAATATAGTGTGCCTTCTTTCAATCTGTGCTGTAAACCAACATGTTCTTGTAAAGATGCCCTGATACTTACAGTGCAGTTATTTAAATCACAATTGTGACAACAACATAAAGAATAGAAAAAAGCTAAAGGTTTCGCCAAGACATACAACTTTAGGTACCAGAGAGTGCTGGATTCCTGTGAAAATGTATCAAACATGATTTTTTAAACTAGCAATACAATGGGCAGTTAAAACTCCATGTATTAATTATGATCAGTTCTGTCTGACAACAAATAACTAGTTTTGTGTTTTTACATGGACGTCAACATTTACCTTTTGGGTTTCACTCTGCTCTTATGTCAAGGTGAAATTCTTGACATCTATGCCTTGAACATATAACAGGGTGGTAATGACCGGAAACCTCATCATGATCCTATATGCTACACATTCTCAAGAATAAATTAATGAAATGCATTTCTTAAACACACAACAAACTAGTAAATAACTGAACAATTATAAACAGCTTCTTTATCATAATTTTCTATATTTTAAGTAATAAATGTCCTCCCAGAAAAAAAAAATCTATGGTTAAAGCAACTACAGAAAGGAATTTGATAATTACTACTGAAAGCCCTGTTATTCCGCGGTAGTGGTGCTGCAGTAGCGTTGTCGCCTCACAGTAAGACACTGTCCGGTTCGATTCTCAGCTAGAGCGTCTTCTGCGTGGAGACATGCGTGAATGGGCGTACCTTCGTTGAAGGTTGTGTGTCAGAGCTGGTAACTCGGCATGTAAAAATCAACTACCAATCATTAGCGGACCGGAGTTCCGCTGTGGCGACCCCTAACCGGGAAAAGCCGAAAGACACAACAACTACTGAAAGCCCTATTATTTGCCATTTCCATTTCCATAACTAAATATTAATGCAGTTACTAGACAAAAACCTGAATGTATTTATTTATTTACTTCTTTGTTTTTTTTTTTTTTTTTGTCTGAGATTTGTGGAAGTCCATCTGGATAGAGAATCCCTTTTCAGCAGAGGCCCAGGAAGAAAAGCCCCAGTGATACAAGATATAATGCAAATAAACACAGGTAAATTAAACTTTAGTATGCCACAAGCAAAAACAGAAGAAAGTCAAGATAGGTGAACGTAATACTTTTTTCTGTTTTTCTAAGTGAAGTAACATATTACGAAATAAAACCGCCATCTCTTACTTCTTAGCATTCAGAAGATTATTTTAAGCATACTCAAGAAAGCATCTCACTTAATTTCCTTGCTTTCCAAAGCAGTACTGGTGTACAATCATTTCCAAATGCCCTGTGATACAGAAGTTTTAAAAGTAGCAAAACTGTCAAGATATTAATTTCTTTGCCTCCTGAGGCAGTTTATTTATACAATAAATTCTAAATGTCCCATGATGCACTTAGATTGAAGCTAAACTGTCAAGGTATGTCATTTTCATACTTCTTCCTTTTACATGCTGTATTGTTATTGGTTACATTGTTAACCAACACATAACTGCATATTTATACTACTGGCTGGGAGGTGTATGTCGTGCACATGGTGTACACAATTCATTGGAAAGGGGATGCCTTTACACTTCTGAGAAAAGGCTTTGATTCAATCAGTCATTCCCTCGTAAACAAACTATGGTCAAACACTCCCTCTTAAACTGTGTGCCCTTGGTCTTGGACATTTCTCAGTGGTTGGATAAAATATTGATGACCTGATAGAACAAGTAATAATAAAATATTTATTTTATTTAGATTTTATCAAAGAAGGCCTGTTTCAGGTTTATCCAGGGAGAAAATAACGCATAAAGAAAAAACACACTAAGCAATGTCAAATGGTAAAAAATAATTAAATGTACCAAACAATAAATAAAGGAGTAGAAAAACTCATCTATTAATACTTGTTCTAGGGATCTACACCTCTTCTGCAACATCAACAGAATGGTTTGGGGGATAGGTATATTTTGCAGACAATACTGCTGCTATGGAACAGACTCCCCATCTACGTAAAACAAAGTTCATCCCTGTCCTCTTTCAAGTACAACTTAGATCTGTTGATGGGAAACAAAGTTTGCACAAGGACTACCCCCTGTAGTACTAATGGACAGATGTAGCTCCTAAAAGCTTTATTCCATGCATCTGTCTCCTCAAATTATCTATGGTACGATCTCAGTTACTCGTATTAGAGGTAATATAGAATTATTGACCATGGGATGGGTAAAGCCAATCTATAACCAAATGGGGTAAGTTATTTCGAGCACAAAAAGGGAAATTACTTAAAATGGCCTGAAAGGGCAGCTAGTCTAGCACTTTCCTATGAATTTATAAAATATTATCTGACATTGTTTTTACTTGTGAATTCAATTTGAGTGGTGTTTTTAACGTTCTGCCTGCGGCTTATTGTTTTTGGATTTAGTTGTTCGGTGTTTACCCTAGTTTGTTTGTTAACTTATAAAATATACAGAATATTATTGTAGAACAATGAGGAATTGAGGAAAAGCGGGTGAAAGGAAGGAAGGATAGGAAAAGTACAGTTTTGTACCTACCATAAATGCAGATGTTCGAGTGCTAATACAGCTGCAGTCATAACAGATGGGTTTTCCTGCCGTCAGGCGGGTCCTCGTTCGGCCGAATTCCAAATTCTAGATCCGGCGTCGGATGTCGTCGCTTCTTCCCTGACGTCAGTGCGACAGGGGTATAAAAGAACCAGCCAACGCCATTTTCTTCAGTTTTTCTTGCCCCAGATGTCAGGTGCCCCCAGAAGGAAGGCAAAACATAAATTTATGTAATAATGCAATGCAATAAAATCAAAAAACAGTAGTTGCAAGCAAATACAGCATAAAAGAATACCCCAATCATGTTGTATGAGGAGGTGTTAGCAATTAGGCCTGTCCCAAGAGGGGAAGGAGGGAGGGAAACCTGGACTGCAGCTGTATTAGCACTCGAACATCTACATTTATGGTAGGTACAAAACTGTACTATGTTCATCATGCATACAGCTGCAGTCATAACAGATGGGTACAATCCCAAAGCTAAAGAAGGGGTGGTAGGCACTAAGTGGAACTAGGAGGAGCCAGGATGTCCTGCAAGACTGCAGTGGCAAAGCCCGCTCTAGATTTGGAGTATAATGGTAGGTGATAGCGCTTGGAGAAAGTATGTACAGAACTCCAAGTGGCTGCTTCCAAAATATCTTTGATAGGAACCCCCCTGAGAAAAGCTGCAGAGGTAGCTGTGGCCCTTGTGGTGTGAGATCTGATGCCTGTAGGTACAGTTTTACCATGAAAAGAGTAACAAAAGCAAATGCAGTGGGCTATCCATTTTGAGATTGTCTGTTTGGAAATAGGCTTCCCTTGAGCACCTGTAGCATAGGACACAGAGTTGCTCTGATTTTCTGTAAGGCTTTGTTCTGTCCAAATAATAACAGAGCTGTCTGTGAATGTCCAAGGAATGTAGTAGTCTCTCCCCTTTGTTTTGTGAATTAGGGTAAAAGGTAGGTAAGTGGATAGCCTGATTCAAGGCTACCCTGGATACTACCTTTGGCATAAAAGAAGGGTTGGTTCGTAAGAAAACTCTGTCCTGATGGAAAATGATGAAAGGCTGCACAGCCATGAGGGCTTGTAGTTCCGAAACCCTGCGTGCTGAGGTGATAGCCAGAAGGAAGGCTGTTTTCCATGACAAATATTGCAGTTCTGTTGAAGCAGCTGGCTCAAAAGGAGGCAGGGTCAGTTTTTCTAGAATGAAATTGAGGTCCCAAGCAGGTACTGATTGCTTCCTTGAGGGTTTTATATTATCAGCCCCTCTGAGGAACTGTCTTAAAGAGAGGGTGAGAGAATAAAGGAGGATCAGTGTTGTATTCTGCAGAAATGGCTGAGGCATGGATTTTGATGGAGGAGAATGAAAGTCCACTGCTTAGCATCTCAGCTAGGTACTGTAATATTTGAGGTAAATTCAGTATTTCAGGATTCTGACCCTTTTTCTGATTCAAGGCACAAAACCGTTTCCATTTTGCGGAGTAGGCTTTTCTAGTAGAAGGCCTTCTGGCCTCCAAAATGACATCCTGCACCTCCTTGGAGAGTAGGGTCTGTTGTGAATTTAAGGAATCCTCCATGTGGCTAGATTGAGTGTTTTCAGCTGACTGTGAAGAGTTTTGAAGTTGTGCTGAGTCAGTAGAAGAGGCATTAGAGGCAGGATCCATGGTGGGGAATGCGTCAGGCTCCTCAGGAGTGGGTACCAGTGTTGTCTTGGCCAGTCTGGAGCAATGAGAATCATCTTTGGTTTGTCTGCTCTGGCTTTTAATAGAACTTTGGGCAGCAGAGGAAGTGGTGGAAAGGCATAAACTGTCATTGTTGTCCAACTGAAAGAGAGTGCGTCCACTTTCCAGGCCTGTGGATGAAAGGTCCTTGAGCAGAATTTTGTCAATTGGTAATTTCTGTGGGTGGCAAAGAGATCTATGTCTGGCCTTCCCATGCTTGAATTATCTTTGTAAAAACTTGAGGATGCAACTTCCATTCGTGTGGATCTGTCATATTTCTGCTTAGGTTGTCTGCCAGCGTGTTTTCCTTGCCTGGCAGGAACTGTGCTTGAAGTTGGATTTGTAATTCCAGAGCCATGTTCCAAAGAGACATGGCTAGCCTGCATAGGGGGTATAAATGGGTTCCTCCCTGTTTGTTTATGTACCACATCACTGTGGTGTTGTCTTGTCCTTATCAATAGCTGGCCTGGATGCAGTAGGTCTTTGAAAGCCATAATAGCATTTATTACTGCTAGCATTTCCTTTTGATTGATGTGTAGGTGCTTTTCTTTTTGGGACCATTTGTCCTGAATGCACCGATCTGTCATGTGTGCCCCCCAGGCGTAGTCCGAGGCGTCTGTTGTGATGACTTGATTTGCTTGAGGCTTGCAGAATGGGAGACCTATGTTTCTTTGGCATGCTTGAGACCACCACAGAAATTCCTTTTGAAGACATGGAATCAGTGGTATAATTGTTTCCAAACTGTGGCTGTGTTGAGACCATAAGTTTTTTAGGTACCATTGAAGTTTTCTCATATGCAGCTTTGCACATGGGATTAGCAGGATGCAAGATGCCATGAATCCCAGAGCCTGCAGGATTTTCCTTGCAGTCAGCCTGGTGAAGGTTGCCAGTTTTCTGAAGTAATGAGTTAGTTGCCCTTGTTTCTCTGGCGTGAGGTAGGCCATCTGGATGTTTGTATTCAAGCTGGCACCCAGGAAAATTATTGTTTGAGAGGGTATTAGTCTTGATTTCTTTTTGTTGACTGTGTATCCCAGAGAATTCAACAACATTATTACAAACGCCAGGTGTTTCAGAAGTATGTGTTTGCTGTCCGCTTGGATCAGGCAGTCATCCAAATATGGGTATATTTGTATCCCTTGAAGTCTGCAGAAGGCAATTACTGATGCCAGGCATTTCGTGAACACTCTGGGCGCAGTAGATAAGTCAAAGGGCAATGCAGAGAATTGATAATGGGTTGAACCTGCAAGAAATCTGAGGTATCTTCTGCAATCTTGTCTGATTGGGACATGCAGGTATGCCTCCTTGAGGTCCAATGTTACCAGCCAAGACTCCTTGTCCAGCATGGGTAGAAGCTGCTGTAATGTGAGCATCTTGAATTTTGGTACGAGTAAATATGTGTTTAGGATGGACAGGTCCAAAATAGGTCGCCAATCTTTGCCCTTCCTTGGTACCAGGAATAGTCTGGAATAAAAACCTTGACCCTGTTCTTGTGCAGGTACCTCTTGAATAGCTTTCATGTCCATGAGATCTGAAATTTGTTTTTGTGCCTCTGCCCTTTGATTGTGTGGCAGGTTTGGCATGCCTCTCATTTTTGGAAGGGTGTGAAAGTGGAATCTGTAGCCTCTGTCTATAATGTCCAGGGTCCATTTGTCTTTTGTGACAATATGCCAATTTTTCGAAAATAACACCAGTTTTCCACCTAAAGGTGCTGCCAATTGAGCCTTGCTTGGCATGCAAAGGGGAAAGTCATTGGTTCTGCTTTCTGAATGGCTGTGAACTATCCCCACCACCTCTTGGTGTAGGTGCTTGCCATTGTCTGCCTCTAAATGATCCTTGAGATTGCCCTCTACCCCTCGGGCGCCTATATCTACCTCTTTGAGGTCTATCCGTGGCTAGAAAGGACCAATTTTTTGAAGGCCAATTTCTACTGAAACATGGAGGTTGTACCTGTAGGAAATCTTTCACTGTTTGCATTGATTTTGCCTTTTCCTCCATTTTCTTTAATACCTCCTCAGCTTTAACACCAAACAATACATCTTTTTGAAGAGGTGCATCTAGTAGTTTAGCTTTGACATGATCTGGTAAGGTTTGTTCTTTGAGCCAAGCATGTCTACGTATGACTGATCCTGTAACAGCAGTTCTACATGAGGCCTCTAAAGCATCAAAACCACATTGCAAGGTATGTTTACCCACTTGCTCTGCACTATGCAACAAATCCTGCAACTCCTTCAAATCTGGTTGTTTAGGTTGTGACATTTTGCTTTTCAACTGAGATAACAAAAACTGTTGACACTTTAACATATGGAACTGACAGTTTAATGCCCTCATGGTTAAGGTGGCCGAGGTGAATACCTTTTTACCCCACCTTTCTAAAGCTCTGGAATCTCTCTCTGAAGGTAATGGATTTTTGGCAGTGGAGGCCTTAATTCCCTTGGGACCCTGTGAAATAGTTTCTGGGTCAGCCGCATGGCTTTTGTATAGGAATTGATGTGAATCAGGAACCCGGTAATACCTGTCAGGCTTGACTGGAGCTGGAGGTAAAGAATCTGGGTTAAGGCTGGCCTCTGAATACACATCATCTAGTATGTCTAAGACAGGAGGGATAGCCAGAGGCCTGTGCTGAGGGAGCAAGAGGAAATCCCTGAGCCTTTTCTTGGAGTCTGAGTAATCTTGGCCTTCCCAGTGGAAGTGTTCCCTCAAGGTATGCAAGGTTTCCCCAAAAGAGTAGTCCTCAGGGGGGGAGACAGAGGGAATGGACTCCTCTGCATCAGAATCTTCAAAAGGGGAGTATGAATGTTCCTGGTCTTCAGAATGTTCTGAAGTAATGGAGGCCTGGTCCGAGGAAGGGTATTCTTCCTCCACTCTGGGCCTTTTGTCCGAAGGGGGTTGAGAACCCCTGATAAGAGTAATCAAATCCTCAGCCATTTTGAGCATCTGCTTTTTAGGCATGGGACCTTGAGAGGGGCCCTGTGGAGCTTGTCTCTTAGAATGCATGGCTGCTTTAGATTTAGTGAAAGCCTTAATGGAAAAAGAAGAAGAAGGCCTGAAGACACCTTGAGAGGTGGCAGGCCTGTCTAAACTCTGAGTTTCCCTGCCAAGAGTGGCTCCGGTATCTGTAGTCGGGGTGTGGGCCGAAGAGCCTGCGACCTCGGGCACAGAAGACACTGCTAATGAAATGTCATCGGTAGTCAGGGGCTGCGTAGGCGCCTCGCTGAGAACCAGAGCACCAGTAGTCGGCTTTAGCGTGGTGTCGGTAGAAGTCGCGGACCTCGTATATCGGTCCTTATCTTTGCGTGTTTTACTCAAAACTGGAGTCGGATTATCTGACGACATAATGTAATTAAACTTTTTGCCAAAATAGTGTTGGGCGAACTCCACCCGACGCTTAACAGTGCGTCTGTTGAATGTAGCACAAAAACGACAGGCCAAGACGTCGTGGTCTGGGCCTAAGCAAGGAATGCAGAGGGAATGGAAATCCTTATGCGGTATTTGCTTCCCACATGAAATGCAATTATTAACTTTGTCTGACATCGGTCTGAGGCAAGAAAAGTCTCCCCAACGGGGTACTTAGCTTTCAAGAAGACTTCGGTTGAAAAATATTCGTAATCTCAGGAGCTGGCAGACCGGCACTTGCGAACTGCTTCTGCTTCGGGCACCGCGCGGCAAGAAAGACTGGAGAAAATGGCGTTGGCTGGTTCTTTTATACCCCTGTCACACTGACGTCAGGGAAGAAGCGACGACATCCGACGCTGGACCTAGACTTTGGAATTAGGCCGACCGAGGACCCGCCTGACAGAAGGAAAACCCATCTGTTATGACTGCAGCTGTATGCACGATGAACATCGGTTACATAGTGAAAGGAAAGGGAAAAGTATTGATGAAAGAGGATGAAAAAGAGGATTAGTAAAGTGAAGAAAAAAGATGAGAGTTAAAGAGTGATAGAAAGATGAAAGAAATACAAAAAGGGGAGTTAGTGAGTGAAGGCTGAAATGAAGAGGATAGAGGTAAAAGGGAATGAGAAGAAAGAGGGCAGATGCAGGCTTATGTCTTAGTCACATTAATATGTTAAAGAAAAAACAAAACAAAAGAATACTCCAAGTCAATGTAAGTGAACTCAGCTTTTTATTAAAATCCACAAATGATAGGCACCTGCTTTTCATTCTTAAAACAGATGAAGTTCCTTTTAGGTTCTGTTTTATGAACTCTTCAGGAAATGGACTAAAGTACTTCAGATTCCGTTCCTCTTTTATATATGAAACAAAGTTAACAACATTAAAATTAGCTTCTTTTTTCTACTGCAGAATGCAGATGAGACTCGACTGTTGTCTTCAATTCTGTGAAAGACTAACTGCTGTTTAATTGATTAGATCTGAATAAAGCACCAAAGGATGGTTATCCTTAAAGTTCTGGGCATATTTTAAAAAGAGGTAAGCTATATACAACCAAGAATCATAGGAAGTTACTAGGTTACTGGCCCTAGGGCCCTTACAAGCCTAGCCAAGTTCTTACCCTTATTTCCACGATCAGCACCTATTGCCATTGCTCCAAAAAGAGAACGAACAGAGTCACTGAAATGGTATTTTACACTACGAATGCTCTACAAATATACAAAAGGGAAGTGTCATCAAAGAAAGAGGCAGAGTGTATGGAATATGACCTGCCCACCATGTATATCCATTCTGGACCATTATCAGTATTTCTATTTATGTAAGCATGATTTTATATATGTACGTAAAAGTGAAGAAAAATGTTCGTTAGCACTTAGCAGTCAGCTATTGTCATTTCATAGGATTATAGGAAGCTACTAGGCTATTGAGCCAGAGGTCATTTCAAGCCTAGCCGTATCATCCCAATGTAGTACCATAGATACTCTGGTCAATACCTAGGACTGTACTTAGTAATGACTGCCCATGTCCAGAAGGGTTGTGAGCGCTATCCCTGTTAAGAATTTACTGTGCCCCATCCACTCATCCAGATTCCTTTTGAAGAGTGTCACACAGGTGCTCGGCTTCACATGAATTAGCATCCTATTCCAAAGACACAGCAGTTGCTGGGAGACAAATCTTTCCCTCCAGCATGTCCTATTTAGGTCGCTGGCCATATTTAGGTCCCTGGAATGGGTATCTCTAGTCCCATTTGACTTACAGATGTGCAGCAAATTCATTAGATTTGGGTCAGAGATTCCTGTGTAAGCCAAGCATAAATCTCCCCTAAAAAGTCTATATGGTACTGAGTATAGTGACAGGGACTTTAACCAGTCTGTGTAAGACCTGTGCTGGAGTCCCTTGATCTTCATAGTTAGAAACATCTGAGGTCTCTGCAGTTGTTGCAGTTGCTTTGTACAGTACAGGTCAAAAGAGGTGTTATATTCATTTATGGACCTGATTAGTGACGAGTATAGAGGGGTTATAACCTCGGTTGTTCTGGAGGTGATGACTTTGCTAATCAAGTGTGCTACATAGAAAGCCTTCCTTACTACAGAAGACATAGGTTCATAGGTTCACAGGTGTGTACAAGGTTTATGGCCCTGGTGCCTTTACAAGCCTAGCCCACAGAAGTGCCCTGGCATTGTGCCGCCCGTCAGTTCCCAGGGTCTCTATCAAGCAGAGTCACTGGAGTGATGCCTGGGGTGAACTTTCTATTTCCCATCCACTCATCAAGATTTCTCATGAGTGCCAGTGAAGTGCACTGCTTGACATGTATGGGAAGTCTACTCCTGCATGGGCAGTCTCTGGGTTATGAACCTGAGCCTCCATGATGTTCTGTTGATTGTGGTGGTGAGGTTGCGGTCTCTGGAGCATGTGGTGCGGAGGGATTGGGATTTCTTTAAATGTAGCATTTCTAACAGAGCTGGGTCAGACATGGCTTTGTAAGTCAAGCAGAAATTACCTTTTAGTAGACGACATGAGACAGAGAATAGCTGGAATTTTTTGAGTCTGTCCATGTAGGACATGTGCTTAAGGCCTAGGATCAGGGTTGCCAGATTTCCAGCAACCCAGGTAGGGACAAAAAAAAAATAGAAGGTCTCTCACGAAGAAGAAAAAAAAAAAAAAAAAAAAAAAAAAAAAAAAAAAAAAAAAAAAAAAAAAGGTCTTTAATACACAGTTCTATATATACAGCACTACTTATAAATCCAAACTGTGCTTGAAGTCAGCTGCACATAAATGTCACTAAACTAGCTAAATCACTCAGTACATAACTCATTTTACAGTTCGGGTTAAAACATCCAGAAGACAAGGGACTCTAAAGTAATGGAATAGAACAGCAGCTGAGCAACTCAATGGTGGAGCAAACACTGCTTCCTCAAACATCTTAGTTTCACAGTTGTGCAGTGTTCCATTTCTTGACCTTTGCACAGATGTTACTACTACATCCAGCTCCCTGAATTCAGACATAAAGTCTCTCATTTAATGTCCATTATGTGCAATTTGCAAATCACCAGCATCTCTCAACAACATACTAATATGATGACCTCTTCACCCCTCCATCATGAACTGACTGTTGGCTAATCGTATGCCCCCAACTTTAGGGTTCCATTCCACAGTGGTGAAAAGTTTTAATGCGGAACACAGTTCGCAACCCTGCCTAGGATCCTCTTCATGAGGTACTTTTGTGGCTTCTCCAGCTGTTGCAGGTGTCTAGTGCGGTATATGCCAAATGGGGCATTACATTCTATGATTGATCAAATGAGGGAAGAGTAGAGAGAAATGATGACCTCTTTCTTCATGGATGCAAAACTCTTGGTAATGAGATGTGCCACATAGAAGGACTTTCTGACCATAGTGGCAATGTGGTGGTCAAAGGAGAGACTGCTGTCAACCTGTGTCCCCAGATCTCTTATAACTCCTTCAGTGTTCAGTGGATGCCCATCGATAAGGTAATTAGTGGGAAATGAGTTTTTCAAAAAGGGGATGACAAAGCATTTTTTGGCATTAAGGCCATGGTTTCGACACCAGTCATTGGTCTCGGTGAGGCCTTTCTGTAGGATGTCTGCATCACTTGGGGAGTTAATAATGGCTCCCAGCTTGCAGTTGACTGTGAACTTGGTCAGCCAGAGTCCCTCTGTGTTGGCCTGGACTTCTGAGAATTAGATGCCAAATGGGAGAGGACCCAGGACCGATCTCTGTGGGAATGAACTCGTGTCTGGTCGGCAGTCTAACTTGGAGTCTGCTACTTTCACACGGAGTTCTATGTGTGAGCCATGCAACCCACCTAATGATATAGGGATTGATGCCTAGTTTGGTGAGTTTATCAATAATTCCTGAGTGAGGAATGGTATCAAAGGCCTTGGCCAGATCGAGGTAGGCTGTATGAATTGCCTTACCCACATCCACAGCTCTGGTGACTGGATCAAAGAAGTCAACCAGGTTGAGCAGGCATGATCTACCTTTCACAAAACCAAACTGCATGGCATCTAGAGTTTGGAGATTCCCTATATCCTTGTTAATTAGGACCATGATGATGCGCTCCATAGCCATACATATCAGACTCGTCAGGCTAATGGGGCGATAATTTCCAGGGTCTGTAGTTGCTCCTCCTTTAGGGAGTGGGATGACTCTAGCAGTGCACCATTTGGAAGGGACAAAGCATGAGGTGAGGCTGTGAGTGAACTGGGCACACAGATGTGGTGCCAATTCACTTTGTAATTCATGAAGAACACAGCCAGGGATATTGTCGGGTCCTATGGAAGCTGTATTCTTGGCCTTGGATAATGTAGCTTTAACCTGTGCTGCAGTAATGCTGGGTGCCTGGCATTCTTCCTGTATTGAGATTAGTCCTTTTGGGGGGGGGGGTAAAGTTGGCACTGAATCTGTCGGCCAGTATGTTGGCAATATCTGTTGGCTCAGAACAGGAGGTACCATTATGCAGCAACTCAGAGCAAATCTGGGTATTGCCGTGGAGATTCTTGATACAACTCTACAAGGCTTTGTGGTTGTTTTTAGAGTCTGCCACAATTCTGCCTTCATAGTTGGCTTTGGAAGTTTTGATGAGGGATTTCAACTTTTTGTTGAGGTTAATTAGGGAATTTTTCCAGTCTTGGGACTTCACATTTTTCTGCAACAGTTTCTTCCTTCTGTTGTAGAGCTTTATTCATGGCAGGGGACCACCAGATTGGCTTCCTTTTTTTGAAGGAGAATGTCTTGGTTCTGCTGGGTATGGCTAGTTCCAAGCATTTATGTACATGTTTGTACAGTGCATTGGTGTATAATTTGGCAGTCATGCATCTATTTTCCATTGGCATGGGTGCCGTAAAGTTAGCCACCTCTGTTTTTAGGCATCCAAAGTCAGCTTTGGAGAAGTTTTTCATAGTGGATACCTTTGTGGGGGGTGTGGGTGAGATGTGGATTTCCATGGTGATTAGTTTGTGGTTGGATCTAACCAGGGAGGAACTGACTACTGGTGTAGAGCAACAGTTGCCCATGTTAGTAATAACCAGGTCAAGGATGTTGCTTCCTCTAGTGGGGGTAAGAATGAGATGGTCCAGGCATTGGAATTAATGAATTCCAGGAAGTGTTGGGACAGTACATTGGTGCACCTTGTATGAGAGGGTTGGGTTTGATCTTATTAGTTTCCAGGGTGCTTAGGAATGTAAAGTGAGAGTCTTGTGACATGGTTGGTGATCTATAGCAGGCTACAACCTGATTCATTGTGTTACTCAATGTTAGTTGTACCTGGAGTATCTCAGATGTGTTATGCTGGGCTACTAGTCTGGAGGTGTGCATATCCTTTATGAATATGGAGACACCACCGTCTTTGGGGCTCTAGTCCATGTTCTGGGGCCAAAAGGTGTGGAATAAGTTATAGCCTGGTAGCGCAGGGGTGCTTTCTGCTGCTTTAAACCACGTCTCTGTTACAGCACAAATGTCGATGTTCTCTGCTTTGAGGAGTGCTTCGAGCGACTTCATCTTGAGATTTAGACCTCCAGCATTGAGCAGCATGACCCTCAGGATTGCATTTATTTATAGTTGTTACGGTGGTAATTTGGTCTTTGGAACACCACCTAAAAAGGCACTACAGGGGTGGCAAGACCCTTAGCCAGTACTCGGAAACCCAGGATTGACAGATGCAGGCCATCTCTGGCAAAGCATCGAGATCTGTCAGTCATGTCATCCCAAGCAGACAGATACTGGATCCCCTTAGAATCACACCAGAAACTTAGCCAATTGTTGAAGTCAATCATTTTCTGTTTGTACTGCAATATAATTCTGGGCAATGGTACGATGCTGCTCAGGGCTAGGGTCATACCTGCCTGGGCCACATAATTCAAGAGCTCTACCATGTCTCTTTTCATGTAGTCCAGTGAGGTGTGTCTCAGATCATTCACACCCACATGGACAATGACAGAGTCATACTTGTACTTGTGGAGTGACCTGAGTGCATGTGTTGTGCGTCAGATTCTGGCACCTGATAGACAGCTGACTGTTACCTTCTCCTTATTCAACCTAATGAGTGGGACATCAGTGTGCCTCACTATTGAGTCCCCCATGATTACTGTATTGAGCAAGCTGTTTTGCCTTAGGGGCTTGGGTTGAGGGGCACACTGTGTAGGTGAGCTATGTGTCTTGTGGTTTGTACTGTGTTGTGATGGTCGAGTGCATTTCTAGCAAGATCCAAGGGAAAAATTTAAGCGCAGACTTTCTGGCACCAGTAATATACTTTAAATGCAGTGCAAGCTAGCACACAAGTGTGTAGCAATATTACAGCAAATACAGTTAAAATAAATGCAGTTAAATGAAGTGCAGAAAGCAGTATAATAAAAAAAAATCAAAATGGAGGCAAAGTCTCTTTCTCCTTTCTGTTGCTTTTGTAGTCTGCAGGATGCCAAAACAGGATCCGCTGAGCTTAAACAAGTGCAAACCCACGCAAAAACAGGCTTTTAAACCAGAAAGTTGAAAGGGATAAAAAAACTACCCAAATGGCCAATAAACTACAATTTCAGAGACAGAAACAACTCTTCTTATGGTAGGTAGGCTACCTAGTGCTTACTCCTCCCACTGATAAGCTGGAAGGCTTCCTTCTAACACAGAAAGGTATGGGGAACTCAAACTTACAAAAATAGTGCTGGATACAGCAAATCTGTATCTGGACTACTCTAGTAACAGGAAAGGCAGAAAACAATCTTAGAACTTTTTTTCTTTGTTCTTTTGCAGAAAAAAACAGTTAACTTGTAGCTGGAATACCTCAAAAAGGGTTTAAAACTGTGCAGCTGAAACTCTGGATGCTGCAGACCTGTATTTCGACTATGCTACGGAATTTTAAAGTTAAGAACTCAGTAAGAAAAAACTCACAATGCAGAACAGACTAAACACTTACAATCAAAAGAATAGTGCTTGCAGTATGAAAAAATACAGTTAAACAGCAACAAAATGCAGTAAAATGTAGTTAAACAGTAATGAAATGCAGTAGATAGCAATGAAATATAGTTAATCAGTGGATTGCTTTGAAACAATAACTCACAAATCACAACAGTAAAAGACAGCACCAATAAAGCAGCGATTTAGTAGAATGCTGTCATCACTTTAGTGAGGCTACCAACAAGCAGTAAAACATATGGCAAACAGAAAAATGAAGTAGAAAGTGGTACAGTTCTTTTTAGTAGAAAGTGAAGATAATGAGATAATTCAAAGTTCAGAAGCCAAAGGGGTGGGCCTTTACTAAGCACTCACTATAAACAATAGAATGAGCGGATGTAATGTGACTGGGGAGAGTGTCAAGTATCAACTTTATACCAGAGGCAGGCAATTCAAAGCCACCATGATTTAAGACCACCACAAAAACTGGGTGGGTGGAAAAACAAAAAAACAGTTGTAGAGATTATAGAGATCTGTAGTAAAACAGAATTGAAAATAAACACTTATCTTTTTCCAAAATCACAGAAGGCCAGTATCTCTGCAGCTTTGAAAAGCTTGAGCAAACAAGTCTAACTGTTTTAAAACACTGACTATTAAAGGCAGAAAAACAGAAACCAGCCCAATTATCCAATCAAAATTAACAATTTTGCAGGAATGCTTTTAGCTAGATTAAACTAGACTGATTACTTTCAGCCACAAAGAAAAACAGCTAGCTCTCTCTAGACAAAAGATTTCACTACAAGCTGAAAGGGTCACAAAGAGTAACAGATATTCAGCTCTATCAGGCAACAAAAAGGAAACTAAAAACAGTTGCACCAATTGCAAAAAACAGTTGTACAAATTAGAGATATGTAATAAAACAGAATTGAAAATAAACACTTATCTTTTTCCAATATCACATAAGGCCAGTCTCTCTGCAGCTTTGTAAAGCTTGAGCAAACAAGCACAGTTCTTAATCTCAATATCTTATGCACCTTTCACTGCTCACTCATCTTCAAATTTGCTTACAGTAGCGTTGTTGCCTCACAGCAAGAGGTTCTCCCGTTTGATTCTCAGCTAGAGTGCGGGGAGTGCCTTCTGTGAGGAGTCTGCATGTCCTCCCCGCGGTTGGGTGGGCATTCGAAAGACATGCGTAAATGGGCGTGCCTTTGTTGAAGATTGAATGTCGAGCTGGCACCTCGGCGTTTGTCAAAATCTACTGCCAATCATTAGCGGACCGAAGTTCCGCTGTGGCAACCCCTAACCAGGAATAGCCGAAAGACAACAATAACAACAACTGTGAGAGATGACAGACTCTAGGATGCGTCATGGAATGGCTGTAATAACAACTAGGAGCCAATTTCAGAAGCAAAAACACAAAAATGTCATGGTCCTCTGCATTAAACCCTTTAATGTGACACCCCACATCTTTTTAAAGCAGATGATGATTATATCATTCCATTCCAATATTGTTTGTTTGAAAGGGTAATTTTCTGGAATTACTTGATTTTATTAAGGGTGGCATGATGTACTGACTGTCAAACACAGACAAAAGGAACTGAAAAAGAAGTGTACAAGTGATTCTCCTTAGGAAAATGCAGACCACCTAACCATACATACAGTATGCAGTTGCACACTTCCACTGGACAGACCAGTGTTTCTATGTGGCTTGGATAGAACTACAGTTCCTAAATGGCCACAGTGCCAATGCTATGCCGCAAACAAATCATCAACGTTCAGTGTCAGTCTTGTGTATATGTGAGAGGTTTAGGAGGACAGCCTGTCTATGTCTGTCTAAGGTAACAGCTGTGTTTTTTTTTTTATCAAAGGATAATTGAACCATTTGCTGATCAGGTCTTAAACACTTACTGCATATTGCAATAAAGATTTGTACTACAAGATGCCACTTTAATATCAAGTCACAAATTAATTATCTCTTCCTATCATTTATCCAATATGACAGGCTACCCAAGTTGTAAGCTTTGGGTACAGAAAAGTACCTCAGGATGTGCAAGTAGATTTGAAAAGTGAATTCTTCTGATCATGATTTTGCTAATATTCTTGTCTTTGTTGCTTTAATAAAGGGGAGAAATCCCCATAATGATGAAAGTTGGTGTCATTCTCAAGATGTTAGGGAGTCAGACTCAGTGTGTTCACCAGTTATGTAATACAGATCTTAGGACCTTGCAGGACAGTGGGCTAGGCTGATACATCCAACAAAGTATACTATGTTACTTGGTGATATAATGTTGCTACTCAGGACAAAAATAAGACTCAGGGGTCTTCAACTTTCCTTGTGAACGGACTGTGTATGAGAATCATTTTTGCACCTACTGTGTGGCAGCTAAAAGCAGGGAGGTACTTAATGGTTCACAAAATATCTGCTGCGGTGCTGCACCCCCCAACAGCTGTGATGCAAGGTTGGTATCCTCTGTTTGTTTTGTTTGCAGCTACACTACACACCCCCATGTAGTTCTTTAGTGTGCATCTTCTTGAGGCATACTGACAGAGCTATGCCCACTATAGGTGATACACTACTGCACAACATAGCTGCCCCACATACATAAAAGGAAGAGATTCATGAAAGTAAACACATGTATGCAAAACAGTAATACACTGAGTAACATTACCTTGAGGGATCCACTGCATTGGGAAAAATGGCTGAGAGTTGGGTACATTATGACATTGGTTAGGCTGCAATAAAAGTAGGGTCTCTGCTCAGATTTGACTGTGTTAGTAAAGCCAGAACACTGGAAGTATACAAGATGGTCTTTTGTATATTCCATTGTTTGTGATGTGGTTTTCACTATACTGCAGCATTATGTTCATCTGAGCAACACATCACATTTAAGGGATCAGCAGCTTCTATCTATTTTTAGCTGAGACTAGTCTGCACTGGTAGGTTTAACTGACACACACTAGAGTAAACTCTTCCTATAAATAGTATGCATTCATGAATGATGTAAGTTGGTGTCTCTGTTCATTTGCATGCCTACTCTGTACATGAAAAAGATGTTCATGAATTATGTAGGACTGAGCTATTAGAATTGTGTATACCAGCTCTATGCAATGCACACAATGCCAATGACACCACCCCTATGCACTGCACACAATGCCAATGACACCAGCCCTATGCACTGCACACAATGCCAATGATACAAGCCCTATGCACTGCACACAATGCCAATGTCACCAGCCCTATGCACTGCACACAAAGCCAATGACCTAGCCCTATGCACTGCATACAATATCAATGACACCAGCCCTATGCACTGCACACAATGCCAATGACACCAGCCCTATGCACTGCACACAATGCCAATGACACCAGCCCTAAGCACTGCATACAATATCAATGATACCAGCTTTATGCACTGCATACAATGTCTGGTTTACATTGCTTACTCAAAGTGTCAGAATGTCGAGTACCCTTTCATCGACACTGAAGTGTAGAACATCCTCTTCAGCGAACGGCCACATCATTGATTTCTTTCCAAGGTAAAGAAATCGGTTGGCCATTGTTTGAAATCTGCCCTTTTCCCCACTGTAGTGCGATCTTGGAATTAGTATATTTAGTTAGGGGGTGTGGGGGGGGGCACAGCCCCCCTCATTGGAGGGTGTGGGGGGCGAAGTCCCCCACTTCATAGTGTTTGTAAAGCTGTGTCATTCATATTTGGGCTACCGATTTCTTTCCCTTGGAAAGAAATCGATGATGTGGCTGTTTGATGAAGGGGACGTTCGACACTTAGGTGTCGATGGAAGGGTACTCAACATTCTGACAGTTCGAGTAAGTAATATAGACCCTACAATGTCAATGACATCAGTCCTATGAACTGCATACAATGTCAATGATACCAGCCCTATGCACTGCATACAATGTCAATGAGATAAGTCCTATGAACTGCATACAATGTCAATGATACCAGCCCTATGCACTGCAAACAATGTCTACAAATACTGCTGAAAGGTTGGAAAAGGGGACAGGCAGGTACGAGTCTTCATTTGTGCCCTGTTCTGGAAACAAACTTTTGACATGCTAAATTAATGAATCACTTTCAACTCTTGCTTCCTACAACCATACAATTAGTAAACATATATCTAAGCTGTGTCTTGAAAGCAGATAAATGAAGCTACAGCAGGGATAAAATAAAGAAAATATTTGTAAAAGTTAACTATTAATCACACAGTTATTGAAGCTGCACATAGCAAATGGAACAAACAACCTTTAAATGTTGTAGGCTGAACAGTAAGAACAAATAAATTCTACACTTACTCAAATTTATTTGATATAACAAGGCAGGAAAGCAAGTGCTAGCACCCAGCCTCAAGACAGTTACACAGTTTCTAACCAGCAGGTTATATGCATAGTGTAGATTTCCTTCAGCAAAGCGTAAAAAGTACAAGATGGCAGTCAGACAGAAAATTAGTAAAAGAACCAGAGTAGTGTACCCAGAACTGTAAGAGCATGAAAAGAAAGGTAAAAAAGACAAAGAAATGCATCATGCAGAGGGCACGACTCAAAGAGCGGATTCAACAGTTATGATAGGACATGTAATAAACAAGGCAGCACTGACTGCAATAAATCTTTAGGGATACATGCATGACAGTTAAAGTACTCGACTTCAGCTCACATAACTGGTAGTACTATTCCTGGTAACAAAGGTATACTGTCTGCTGTTTGCATTGTACAGTTTACTCATAGTATTCAAATTATTTTGTCAAAGGACCAGGGTTCAGAAATCTGAGCCCAATATCTCAGTGTCCTGAAAGTCTTATTCTAGTAAAAAATCTACAAAAGTATCCAGGAGTTTCTTTTTTCCACACAGTGATTGGATATAATCATTAGACTTGATGGGCACGCCTCTCAACCTCTTAGAGCAAGAAATCTGGACAAAGCCACAAATAATGGGGGGAACAAAGGGCCAAAAATAGGGACACTTTTTAAATATTGCTCTTACAAACTCAGAAAGTTGATAGAATAACAGGTTTTACAGTAGCATAGATTTTCTGAAGGGTATGAAGTCTGAAACTCAAGTGTCTGTCATTATGTCCTGACTTAAACCCTGAGTGATTTGCCAATGATTTGCTAGAAAACCACAATCATATGAGAAATGAACCAAAAATATGAGGCAAAAATCTTTATAGCAGAGAGGTATGTTGTTGGGGTAAGACGATTCATCCTTTTAGAATCTGAGTTATTTCTTGCACAGATACAGCTTTTGTTACAAAAGAATGATTAACACTGAACATCTCCAGTGTACATTAACACTGCATCCCAGGAGAGGTGTAGATCAATGCCCCCCTGCTTCCTTTTATAGTTGAAAGAGACATGATGCAAATTTACACCAGAAAGACAAAGCTGTGGGAAACCTAAGCTGAAAAGGGACAGTCAAGTCTGACAGATGTTTTACTATAGAAACAAATGCCTGTCATTACATGTAGAGTTAATGTAATTCAGAGTGATCCACAATACATGGCCACCGAATTGGCTGAATTTTTAGCCATTTCCTAAACTTTAGAGGAAAAAGTTGCAGCTATGTAGTTTAGTAATTTACCAAAGAAGTGTCTTGGTATGTTGCTTTTCTCCTGTAGGGTAATCTAGTCTGCCCCATTCTACATATTGGGGGGGGGGGGTCAAAGAGGTAAACAATCTCCTGAACAGACTCTGATATCTACTGCTATACTGAGTACGTTGACACAGCTACAATGTCTATCATAAGGACCACTGGTGCAGAAATTCACAAAATGAATGTAAGAATATCAAGCAGTGTATCGTCAAGTCCTGGAGAAAGGTGACTCATCAACATTGTGCTCTACAGACCAGTCAAAGCATATCTTGTTTTACTTCTTTACTTAACATTGACATTGTAATGTCTAGCAAATGCAAGAACAGACATCCTAAAAGCAGTCCCACAAACACTTGAGGAAATACAATTTAACAAAGGTGGTAGCGGTGACTGCTGACCTGGTAAAGGAAGTCGTAACCTCCCTGCCATCAGAGTTTTGTGTATAACAAAAGATTACGGTATTAACTGACCATTTAAAATGGTGGGAGTGGTGTCAGGATGGCCCTGCTTTCCTTTCATAAATAGCATAATCTACTGATGAGACTGTCTCAGTAGTTTTGTCTTTTCAATATCACATCTGAGTTGTTTATGAACATTCACAGTACGTAAAATTATTTCCCACATTCTTATGCTTAAGAAAGAAGACAAACCCAGCCATACACTGTTGTAGCTATACTATCAACTCATCATGAAAATCATCCATGTAGTCTGTCTCCCATTTTTAATAATTACTACCTACCTAATTTCCACCTCCCTTCCTCTCACACTGATAACTTGATTAAGAGTAATACTAGCAACCACTTCCCCATCATTTCCTCACTAAACCTTCCCACTTCAACCATACAAACCCCCAAAACATAAGGAAATCAAGGTGACTTTCAACCATTACTTTATGCCAAAAAGATACAGTTAAGTGGTGATATGCACCCAAACCCTGGCACAACAAACTCTTCCAGTCTAGCCCACTTAGTTCAACAGATCTACTTATGTTAAACTCTTACTTTAGAAGCATATACAGTAACATTCCTGAGGTGCACATCTGGATAGCTCTCCTATTACCTGACATTCTTATAGCCACAGAAACATGGTTAAACTCAAACACATAATGAGGATGTAGTCCCGTCAGGCTATAATACACTAAGATGTGAGAGAATAAAAGGGAAGTAGGAGGTGCACCCACAATATACACACAAAATCTCAATCTGGCTACTCATCCACTCACCTTTCCTACAATTAGCAATGCAAAAATTCTCATGACTACCCTCAAGATCAACAAAAGTAAAAAAAAATATATATCATCATATGAGTATATATCCCCACTCTTGACACCTCTGAAGTACTCTTTTGGGTGGCCAACAATATCAGCCATAAAAACCCGAACACTAAATGACTTCCATATTGACTGATCATCCCTCCAAAAGGACTGTCCCACCAGTAATATTAACCTTTGTGGTTTCTCCCAACTTATGAGTAATCCAACAAGACTCAACAATAGTAGTGATACACAAAGTACCCTTGATTGGATTCTTACAAATAACTTTCCCAGCAATGCCTCTGCAAGTGTCCTGCCTGACGATCTCAGTGGCCACCTTCCAACATATGCAGTCAGGAAACATGTAGCTACCCCTAAAACTCGCAGCTACAACCTGTCATATAACATCTCTTTCAAAGATGAAATACAAGTGGTAAACTGGATTCAAATAAAAACACTACAACTTGACATAGCTGTCTCTCTAATTTAATAACATATTTCGTAATAAAATCAACAAGCATGCCTCTGTTAGAAAAAAGGTTAAAATTCAACCCCATTAACTGGCTTAATACAGAACAAAAATCCTAATGAAAGAAAGACAAAATGCTAATGAAGGATAATTCCAGTCTCCTCTGAGGGGAAAACAGAATATTGAAACAAAACCTACAGAAATAGCCAATTAAGAAACTGAGCCAAAAACTCAAGTAAATCGGACAAAAAAAAGTTCTATACAGGTCTACAACACTCCAGACCAACAAACCCAAAAATGTTCGTCATCAGTAAATAAACTGATCCACCCTGGCAATATTACCCAGCCTACTCCAACAACTAATAACTTCTCTGATTCTATACCTAGACAGTTCAATACATACCTTACTTTATCTAATCAGTAGCATCCCTCCTAAAAGACACAACTCCAAACCCACCACTTAAAGAACAAACTAACCTCTTTCCCTCTAAAACCTCTCTCCAACCCATTCCAATCTCCTCAAAGAAAAAAACTTCTCCTACAACTAAAACCAACAACAGTGGTCACTAAAAACATCCCAGCTGACTACATGAAAATTGCAGGGGACAACCTAGCCTACCCTATATCATACCTTAATCATCCGCTTCATTGCAGAAAGCTACATCCCCCCATACTTTGGAAGGCATCCTATATCCTACCACTCCATAAAGGTAGCAGATCTACAGACATCATTAACTATTGTCCTATTGCTATCCTATCCCCTCAAGCTAAAATTATTGAAAAAATGCATTCACTATCAACTCCTTATCTCCATACTTAAAAATAATCTTCTCTTCCCAACCCAGCATGACTTTTGCCCACACCATAGCACTATATCTGCATTACTCAACGTCTCCACATCTATTAACAAACAGAAATTCTGTTAACCTGGTATCTGTTCTACTCCTTCAGCTAGCCAAGGTGTTTGATATGGTATCTTACCCCAAACTAATCCAAAGACTACCATATCTTGGCCTAGACTCTTCCTCCCTTGCATGGTTCAACAACAATCAGTCATACAGACAACAAGCTATCAAACAGCAAAATGAAATTTCATCATTTCTTCCTGTAACTCTTAGCGCTGCCCATGGATCCATTCTAAGCCCCGTTATTTAACATCTTCATCAATGACCTAAATAAAGGGCAGCCATGGTGGTGCAGCGGTTAGCGTTGTTGCCTCACAGCAAGAGGTTCTCCGGTTCGATCCTCGGCTGGGGTGCCTTCTGTGCGGAGTCTGCATGTCCTCCCTGTGGTCGCGTGGGTTTCCTCTGGGTGCTTCGGTTTCCTCCCACATCCCAAAGACATGCTGTAGGTGGATTGGACACTCTAAATTGGCCCTAGGCATGAGTGCGTGCATGTATGTGCCTTCTGTGGAAGGTTGGGTGCTGGGCTGGCAACTCGACACCGTAAAACTCCACTGCCTATCATGAGCAGACAAATGATCCGCTGTGGCGACCCCTAACCGGGAAAATCCAAAAGTAGAAGATGATCAATGACCTAAATAAAGCAGCCAACAATGCTGCCATCATTTAGTACTTGGATAATTCCACACAAATCTGCTCTCAAAAGGCCCATAAAAACTGCAACAAATAAGCAATGAATTCTAACACACAGTTGAAACATGCCTCTCCAACGCTCAACTCCTATTAAACCTCCCAAAAACAAAACTAATCCTGTTTACATCTAAATCCTACAGTATGTAGAAGCCTGGTTCACTATAATTTATCTTAATAGCACTAAAATAAATCTTTGAGATGTAACCAATAATAAAAATATGAAATTTGACATTCACACAAAAGTAGTTAAAAAGAATCTATTTCATTAGATCAAAAGATCATATAATCAAATCTGAGAAGATCAAATATTAGAACGTCAGACCAGCTTCTCCTCTGGAAGTCAGTATTTTTGGGGGTTGGGTGTTTGCGCTTTCCCCAATGTGGAGAGATTTCAGAGTTGGCATATATAATAGGTAAGGGATGTAGGGGTGCTGAGGGTGGTTGCTCCCCTGCAAAAATACTGTTTTTCATAATGCGGGCTTCCAGAGGAGAAACTGGTTTGACATTCCGAGATGTGATCTCCTCAGATTTGATCATATGGTCTTTCAATCTTATGAAATAGATCCAGTCAAAAAAAAACACATCAAAGATTTAGTATACTCTATAGAATTAAGCCCTACCTAAAAGATGATGCAAGAAAACATATTGCTTCTCCCTACTTATTTCCAGCCCTTTTCTATGGAGCTCAAATCCTCATCAACCTGAAATCCTCCCAGTCTCACTTACTTGAGAATTGCTGTCA